>NC_085094.1:4283406-4303406 GCF_963422355.1 Corticium candelabrum
TCCACAAAATTTCGATCACGAAAGCAAATACGTTTAATTAATCAGCCCTGCAATCCATGTACATGACACGGAACGCGGGATTGATCGCACTCACAGTAACAGTAAACAAGAAAGATACCTGTGTGCGTACTAGGATTGAAGTTGCCTCTGAAGGCTTTCCGATCGCGATCATACGAGATAGGAGACCACAAACTACGTAGTTGTTGTTGACTAATATTCCATTTTTAGATCGACAAACTTAATGATACCTCGTCCAACACAGTTATCCAAAAGTCAAAGGACAGTTTGCAAGGCACGGGATTTCAGATATCGTTGTTACGGAGAATGGACTGCAATTTTCCTGTGGTAAATTCGAGCGTTTTGCTAAACAATGGCAGTTTTATCACATTATGACATCTCCCAGATACCCACTAGCTAATGGCAAAGTGGAAAATACCGTCAAAACTCGCAAAAAACATTCTAGAGAAAGCAAAAGAGACCAACCAAGATGTTTATATGTCATTCCTCGATTTTCGAAACACACCGTCCGAAAGCTTTGGTTCATTCCCAGCCCAACGATTGTTCGGTAGACGGACGAGAACACAGATACCCATATCACCAAAACTTCTGCAAGCTACAGCACAGAAAGAGACAGACGTCTCAGGCAAACGACACAGAGCCAAACAACGCCAAGCGCGGAACTACGAAAAGGCCTCAAAGATACTCCCACCGATTACACCAGGCCAAAATGTGAGCAAAAGGCCAGCAGGACACCGGTCGTACATAGTCAAATCAGGAGGTAGACTATACCGACGGAACCGTCGTCAACTCAGAACCACCAAAAAAGATTGTCGACCAAGCCCTCTTGTGAGTGATGACTCAGAAGAAGATGAAGATGACGAATCAAACAACGATGACGTTGTACCAGGCAGACTTGATGACACGTCATCAAAACAGACGACAGCACCGATCCAGACACCGCCGCCAAGGATTGCTCCAGACATCAAGAAAACCACACTCGGTAGAGCAGTCAAGCTAGAGACTACAACATGTCTTGACGCCGTAACATTGTTATGGTACAGCCTAACGGTTCTAAACTGATACAGTTGTGTTTTTCAATTTTAGGGAAGGGAGATGTAACGACTGTTCTATAATTAACATATGTGACGTATTAGACAGGTGTTCACGTGTTCTGCATGTTGTTCTGGTGTACACGCGTAACTGTTAGCAAGCTCTAAACAAGTCGAGTTGTGTTTACGCTGAGTGTTCGATACGCAGGTCTTGCAGGGAACTCACTACACAATACAGATCTTTACACATTCGTCTTTTAGAGTGTAGAAACAGTGTCTTTAGCTTACGTCTAGCTCACTTCCATGTTTCCAACCAACCTTGCAACTTGCCGACAACTTCCGGCGCACTCGACCGTTGCGCAAAGTCAGTAAGTATGGACGCCATTACGAGCCTTCCTCTTCTATTAAGTTGGCAAAACTAAAGCGTAGAACTAAAAACTTAGCACGACGATTCGTTACACGAGGTACAACAATCTGATGGATCGAGTTTTACCTCCGTTACACTGACGAGCGCATTTGACGTCTTTTCGATACAAATTTGAAGTAGCGAAACTCGACAAAATGAGCTTGAACGCACAAAAGAGACTATAATCTCATCAGACTGTTCGCGATCCACGTAACCTAGCGTTCCCTACACGTTCGACCGAAGCGAGCGTGCAATAACCGTTGCAACCTCGTTTAGAACAGTGAAGGCGTGTCTTGTCGCTATGGAGACAACTTGACCGTTAGACCGTTGAAACTCTACTAGCATTAACAAGTGATAAGTTTTGGAACGTTTTACCTGATAGTTTATATGTAACAGTTATGTCATGAATTATAATGATAATATTTGTTCAGTAGGAGATCAGGTCCCTTATTAACCGGCTGGCGCACAATAATCGACGCATTTTTCAAATTTTAAATGTTGTTGTTCACCACGTATCACGACTCACGCGTATCGTAGTACGTGTAATTATCTAGCTGCTAGTTTTTGCGTTCTTAATTAAACTACTGCGATTTTAGAATCGAGGCAAAAATTACTGCAAACTAAATTTTTGCGATCCAACGACAGAATGTTACTAAGTATGTTCGAATATTAGAGAGGACGTGGGAAAAACCGTATCTCCTGAAGTGGATGTCCTAGCTGGTTGATTCCAACATCATTGGAAAGCTCACAAGGAGGAAGTTCCAGATCAGTTAATGAATACTGTGATTGGTTCTTTATTACGACACAATTTTGTAACTTCCTGTATGACACGCACTTGGCTCTGCCCTCCTCTTGCATTTACAGCAGGTGTCTGATAACTTCAAAGTCACCGCTTTAACGCCCACTACTTGAAAGCTGACGGGGACGTACTTTGAACTATGGATTGATAAGTAAAACAGCTGTAGCTAGCAAGCCTATGTAGTTGAGGCATTGATTGAACCTTTGAAACTAAGTTCATAGCTAAACTGGAACCGTTTATTTCACTGGCCGGAATTAACAACGCCCATCTCTGCTGTTCAATTCCTTATCTACTAACCGCAGTTCCCACGTCCTCTCCAATAATCGAACAGACTTGTTTAGATCTAGTTGATTGCCGTACCGGTCTAGCCTTGTTGTTCATCGCTTTGCTGACTAAAATATGTGGGATACATTACAGTTTGCTTCGCAAGTGTCTTCATCTCCGAAGCCATATCTCCGAAAAAGCGATCAACCTAGGCTCGCACTAAAGCGACTTTCTTGCACACGGCAGTCTATAAAAGTGCAACACGTTGCGCAAGTGACCAAACATGCAGTGACTGCTTGAATATATGACTAGATATTTGCGAATTATATTTGTGCGCTCCGTGATTACATCACAGTATTCACAGAAATATTATGATCGCAGTAATAACAGCGAGTGTTTTATGTATACGGTACCTGCATGTCGGTGCTTCGAATTCACGCGTTGGTTGCGCTAGTACATGCATAAGCTGCCAACAGACTAACTGCAGAATCTTGTTGTCAAAGCTCACGTCTCGATCCCCTAAATCGTGTCAAAGATATTTCTGACTTCTACAGTTCTCTAGAAGACGTATGGACTCACGTCGCTGTGATTTTAGTTTGGAATGCATGGGTATTAAAATTGTTAGCAACTTAATTTCTAGTGTGGATGTAAACGCCACGCTCTAGACAAATAAAGTTTATGTTGATTTGCAGTATAAATCTATTTTTCTAGTAACACTGAATTGTTGCATCACTACAACTACGTTACTAGCTAAGGACGTGGAGGCGACCAGCAACTTGTGTAAAATTGCTCTGGAAGAACCTCCTGCGAAGAAGTTACCAAGAGCACGAGCTAACCGATGTATGTGTAGTTCAACCAGTAGTTAGACTCTAGAAGGCCTTGCATATCCGCTCGGTCATGATCGAACAGATAGAGTTTACACTTGCTACCTGGTCAACATTTCCAATTTGATATAGATAATTATTAGAATTCTAATTAGTGGAGATAAACAATTCAGTACGTACTTAGTGGACAAACTAGAAGGAAATTACCATAGCGTATCTGCTTCAGAACGTATATAACATAGAAACGTATGTACCTTGGTCGTTTCACTGCATCAAAGCTTGCACCGCGCTATACTGCAACACCTGTTGTTGCTGTCAACTACCGCTGTATGTCATCAAGGACTTCCAGAAGTACAAGTACTTTCACTAATGCGGCAAAGGGATCGAATTGCTGGCCGATAGCTGTCTGTTTTTGACGAAAAAGACAGCAAAGCAAAAGAATATAAACAGAAATAGTACATACACACACACACACACACACACACACACACACACACACACACACACACACACACACACACACACACACACACACACACACACACACACACACACACACACACCTCCTCTAAATGCAGAGATGATGAACAGACAGACAAAAGGATACTCTTATATGTAACAGTTTTACAGACAAATGAGCGAACTGACAGAAGTGCATATAACCGACACACTTAATGTTTTCCCACACTCTAGTTCGCAATTGACGACATTCCTTTTACCATCAACACATTCATGTTTAAGCCGGATCATATTTGAGATATCGCTGAAATCAATTAAGCAAATTTTATTTGAATATTTTCTATACGTCTTGTTGCTTAGTGCGCATCCTCTTCATTGCAACAAGACATTTAGCATAGGCGAAGGAAGCCTCTGCTGAGTGGGGGGGCACAACGGTTTGTCAAGCCATAGAAATCCAAGAACACTGCTAACTCTATGCCTTAGGGTTAGGGTTAGGGTTAGGGTTACCCTAACCCTAAGATAACGGAGAGCATTTTGTGGGGGCACGTGCCCCCACGGCCCCCCCCAGTTCCGTCGCCACTGTTTAGTCCAAGCCATTTCATCCCGACCAAGCAATTGTCCGAAAACACTTTCATCAAATGGAATCGAATTCTGACTGATGTAACATCGCACACTAGTACCGTTCTTCATTTACGAAATGTCGATCACGAAAGCAAATTCGTCGCAGCAACTTGACAGCCCATTTCCACGACACCGTGTAAAGAACAGGATTGGACGCACTCACAATAATAGTAAACAAGAAAGCCACTTCTGGCGTTTTAGGATTGAAGTTACCTTTGAAGACAGTCCGATCAGAAAAGTATGAGTACCAGTAGAGGCGACATGCCGGCCACCAGCACGCCAAGTTGAGTAACGCTATGAAAGCGAAACGAATCTGCATCTCGATGAAAGCTTCCCTGTTCTTATCACTTACGGTATTGCTTCCCCACATAGTCTGTATGCGTCGCATCTTGATGCAGAACGCAGCGTAAAGAAAGCAGCATATAATTGAGGATAAAAAGTTTATACCTGTAACGATTACTGGGTATATCTCTGCTCGGTCGTCTCCGGTGCATCCGTACATGACAATCAAAGAGAAAAATTCCACAGATGGTTCCGCCGAGCGAAACGCTCTTATGTGATTTTGCAAGTCTGAGGTAGCCAAACCTGCCAGTGTAAGTGAAATCATCCATCCGATAGCCACGACCGTCACGACTGTCGGTTTCGTCCACCGTCTTTCGGTGACGGACAACAACGTGTGAAGAGCGATGGCGACTGCCGTCAGAACGACACAGTTGGACGAAGCAAACATGAGAAAGACAACCGTCATACAGAGACTGGAGTCTGTATTGGTGAATGGGTAACTGCTCTTCTCACTAGAGTGGAAGACGGCACCGACCAGCATGATTTCACGCAGAAGATATTGAATGCAGAAGAGGAGGTCAGAGAAAGAGAGATTGATGATGAGTAGTGAGACGATATGCAGTCTCGAGTCTTTCCGACGTGTGCAACGCCATACGAGAACGAGAGTGTTGCCGATGATTCCCAATAGAGAGAAGATCAAGAGACTGAGGTGGAAGGGAATTGATGTGATTCCCGGCAGTTGATGGGATGCGCTGCTGTTGTTCGTAGAATTTATCATTCGTGTACAATTTGTAGTGTGGCTGGTGCTAAACAATGCTGATGTAAGTTGAAATCAATACTATTTGTCCTGTTGGTGTTGAAACAGGGGCTGATACTGAATTTTTGCAGAGAGGGTGACCAGCTAATGCCCGTAAGTGACTCATATTGATGTGTAACGAAATTCAATATAGAAAACGAAAAGACTTTTAATTTAGTTTAATTAACTTTATGGTATAATAACTGTGTCCAAAAATTACAATTAATGTTCAAGGTGGTGTTCGAAACTCTAAAAAATGGACCCTGGCTAGCCACCCGGTCCACATTCCCTGTATCAGCTCCTGTTAAATATTATCATGTTGTGTTTATTAACTCAGCTAAATACCAATGCTTGGTGACCTTATACGCAAATAAGAATGCGTTTCGACACACGCGCGCGCGCACGCACACACACACACACACACACACACACACACACACTTTGGACTGATCTGTTTGATTGATTATTGAACAACTGATTCAACTATTTCAACAACAAAACACTGGTCACCAATATATATAGATGGCGGTATAAACTGTTTATCTATGTCTCTAATGTCTCTAACTGTCTTTACAAAAACAATATCAGCTAAACTCTGCCAAGTCGTCGTCCTTATAAGTATGCGTAATTATCATCATCATCATCATCATCATCATCATCAGCAGCAGCAGCAGCAGCGGCAGCAGCAGCGGCAGCGGCAGCAGCAGCGGCAGCAGCAGCAATTATCATTATTATTTATTATAGACACAAACACTATCTTTATTGATATATCTTACAATACTAGAAACACATTGCTACAACAATGATACTCGAAAAGAAACTGTTACTAACTTCTACAGTGATTCTTGCAGGATTCAGAGTGTGTGCATTTTGTGTTTACATCTAACAAAGCAGCACGGCGCCCTAGTTAAGTATAATTATGCACATGCTTTGGTACAAACCATATACTCGATCAATTTATTTAACCACACAAATGTGGTCTATCTATTTTCTGCCTAATGCAATAATAGTTGTCGTTCTTCGTTTTCAGAATAACGAGTGAAATTGAACAACCACTTGAGTAACTTGATGCACGGGTCACACGACACAGTGTAAATTATTGGATTAGCAGCGCTCACAATGATAGCAATTAGCAACGCAGGCTCTGATACTTCGGGGTCGAAATTTCCTTTAAACATCGTGCGATTGTTGAAGTAAGAGTCCCAGTATAAAGCACAAGCTGGCACCCAGCACGCTAGGTTGAGCACAACTACGAAAGCAAAGCGGATCTGCAAGGCAATGAAACTTCTCGCGTGTCTTTCTCGCATTTCATTACCTCCCAATCTGTTGCTTAATCGTCGAAACTTGATGCAGAATCCGATGTATAGAAAGCAGCATATCATAGAAGATATCACAGTCAAGAGAGTAATGATGACCGGAAAGAGTCTTCTTCTATCGCCAAAACATCCATAAACGACAATCAAAGAAAATATTTTTGCAGATTTGTCTGGGATTATGGAGTAAACGTTGAGGTCTTTAGCCAGTTGTTGACTAGCTACACCCGACAAGATCAACGAAAATATCCATCCTGCAGCCACAACCGTCACAACTATCGGTTTCGTCCAACGTCTTTCGTCAACGGACAAGAACGTGTGTAGCGCGATTGCTACAGTCGTTATGACGATGCAGTTGCAAGAGAGACACACGAGAAAAATCGTGTGATACACATGGTGGAATCTGTTTCGGTAAATGGGTAACTGACGTTGTCGCAGTGATTAAAAATAGGGCAGACGAGCATCACTTCTCGCAACACAAACTGAGTGCAAAAGAGAATGTCCGAAAATGCGAGGTTGACAATCAAGAGAGACACGAGATGAAAGCGTGACTCTTTCCTCCGAGAACAACGCCAGATGACAACTAAAGTGTTGCCGATAATTTCTAAAAGAGATAGCGTCCACACACTGACGTGGAAAGAAACTGAGGTTACACCTTGTAGACGTGGATGGCTACCGTTTTCACTAATATTCATCATCGTCTCCAGGGGCGTAACTAGCATTAAAATTTTACCGAGGCAAGTTAATATTAATTAATTAATTAATTAACCTCGAGGTTTCTCAGTCACGTGTGTGGCAAGTGCTTCACGTGCCGTGAACGTGCGCTAGCTAAGTGCGAGAACAGTGGTGAAAGAGGACTTCTTCTGTTCGGTAACCGCGTGCAGAATGCCCGATCTTTCCTGTTATCTACTAACTGATACATCTAGCAAAGTTTTTGCAACGCCACACCCTTTTTTTTTACCGAGGCAACTGCCTCGGTTGCCTCATGCCTAGTTACGCCTCTGGTCTCAAGGTTGCTTACTCCACCAGTTCTGCAAACTAATAATCACTTCGCGTGTATTTGAAACCGAATGATGACGTTCAAGTGCAACCTCGCCCACGACTCAATTACCAAGTCTGAAAATAGCCTCAAACTATCATCTGTTTACTCACAAGGTCTCGACTACTCATATAAGTAAACATAGAATATATACGTCAAATGGCTTCGAATTTAGCAAAAAGAGTTTTTATTGAATTGCAATGCAGCACCAAGTGAGATGGAGGCGTTGACAGTTTGCAAACGCGAGGAAGAAAGATTTAAAAGAAGCAGGACTTAGCTGCAGTGACTGCGTTTCCAAAGACATACATATATATTTGCTAATTATTTTTATGTAACTGCAAGATTAAAAGTGATGCTACTAGCCACGTTGCAGATTTTAAAAGATTTAAACAATCTGTAGGTGGAAAGAATTCTAATCAAATTTGATGTATTATCTATATAAAAAAGGAGAGCTATGTGCTTGTGTGTGTGTGTGTGTGTGTGTGTGTGTGTGTGTGTGTGTGTGTGTGTGTGTGTGTGTGTGTGTGTGTGTGTGTATGCGCGCGTGTGTGATGCGATAGCTCAGTTGGTTAGAGAGTCATCTTATGAAGTGTTTACATCCGGGATTTTGAAGGATCGCAAGTTCAAGTCACAGTGATGGCGAGCTATGGCATAATTTTATTAAGCAAGAAACTAACACACATTTGCTTCTCTTGACTCAGGAATATAAATAAGTACCTGATCATTGACTGGGGTCCTAAACGGCCATCGGCTGTGACGTGACATCAGCCACTGGGGTCCTGGTGAGACTTCGGGTGCTCACACCACAGTTGGCTTTACAAGTCGGTGCTCCTGCGAGTGCCTGGCCCGGCTCCAGGAATTTGCTAGCGCAGGCCCAGAGTTCCCTGAGTTACCACAGGTCCCAGCTTAACAGCTGGGGGCGTGACCTCTGAGAGGCAGCTTCTGACATTTAGGATTTTTTAGGATTTAGGTGTGTGTGTGTGTGTGTGTGTGTGTGTGTGTGTGTGCGCGCGCGCGCGCGCGCGTGAATGTGCCTGTGTTTTTCTATGCACTAGCGTATCTCTATAGAACGACAAGTGGTAACGCCACCGAATTTGCTCGCACACGCCGGCCTAATTGATGAAGGTTGACAGTAAAGATGTTTTCGTCTTTCAAACCTAACGCCATTTCTTGCCGATCGAATTCGCCTCCACTCGCACGCAAATTCCTCTGAAACGGCACATCGGATCTCCACAGAATTTAAGCTGCTCATTTCTTACCTCGGACAGTACGCACGAAGTGGCTCGTTTATTAGAGGCGACGTCGATAGAAGCAAGATAGTTTGCACGATACCCGGGTATCTAAAGATACGCTTAGTTCGTTTGTCCTTGTACGCGCGTCGAAGAGTTGCCACGTTCGCAACGTCTGTTTCCTACAATGGCAGCAACGTCTTCCAACTGACGACGTTTAACGGTACCGTCGAAATAGCTGGAAGATAAGGTATGACTTAGTCAAAATCTATTGATTAATTAATATAACTGAAAAGTTTTAACAGAACTTTACTCCGTGCTGCTTAGTGCGCATGCATTTCATTACAACAGAAAATTAATTAATGCAGTCCACGCCATTTCGTTACTATAGCAACATGCCCAAACATACCGGACAATTTGAATTGATTTTGCAAGCCTACATGTCTTTCGCTAGACAGGCAAATGTTACCGCTCTTTTTTTGCTTTCGAAAAATGCTTCTAGAGATGGACATATATGGTTTCATGAAATTGTGATGTTGTGACCATCAAATATATTTTCATGAGATGGAAAATAACTACTTTGAAACATTATTATTGCAAGGAATTAACGAAGTGGTAGTGTTCGAGCTGGGCCAAAAAGCCACCGTTTGATTATAACTAGCACTTTTAGCCTTCAAGTCCCGGAAAAAGTGGGGCGCGGCTGCACAGAGCTGCATCCGTTACACCTTTTATCCTGGCCGCAAGCCTGAAATGCCTCGATTTTACAGAAAGAAGCCTTTGCAACGTTTCTTGAATGTCTTGCCAACTTGAAGAATGAAAGGGCTATCTTCTTTCAAGCGAGGACTCGCTAGGGAAGCCAAAAAAGATGTCAACTGACGATGTGAAGCCGTTCAGCACGTTCTTCCATGTGCTGAATTGGCGCATTGTGTCCGATGTTCGCGTTTAGTAGGCTACAAAGAGTAGGAGTACCGTACGACTCACTCGTACTGTCCGACTGCTGCTACGCGGTCATCGCCGCGTGATAACGTCACATAAATATTTAGAAGGTTCCACAGAACCCCCGGAATTCCCTCTAGATCCGCCAGTGAGAAAAGCACTTCAAACAGGTTGAATTGGACTAAGAATAGTCTAGATTGCACGCTACTCTTTATCCACAAAAAAATTCGATCACGAAAGCAAATACGTTTAATTATAATTAATCAGCCTTGCAATCTATGTGCATGACACGGAACGCGGGATTAATCGCACTCACAAAAACAGTAAACAAGAAAGATACCTCTGTGCGTACTAGGATTGAAGTTGCCTCTTCCGATCACAAACATACGAGATAGATTACATGCCGCCCACCAGCACGCCAAGCTGAGTACCGTAATTGAGAAAAACAGAAAGAGCTTTCATTAAACAAAACGAATCTGAATTTTGATGAAAGTTTTTCTGTTTTTCTCACTTACGGTATTGCTACCCCATGCACATAGTCTGCATGTATGCATGCGCTGTATTGTGATGCAAAATCCGGTGTAAAGAGAGTAGCATATCATTCAGGATGAAACGTTTAAGCCTGTAACGATCATTGGATATATCTCTGTCTCCGGTGCATCCATGCATTACAATCAAACAGAAAAATTCTCAGATGTGTCCGCCGATCGAAACGAACTTCCGTAATTTTGGAAGTTTGAGATGGCCATGCGTGCATGCAGACCGGTCAGTCAAAGTAAAGTCATCCATCCTGACCGTCACGACTACATGGGTTTCGTCCACCGTTTTTCGCTGACAGACAAGAACTTGTGAAGAGCGATGACGACTGCCGTCAGAACGACGCAGTCGCTCGAAGTCAAAATGACAAAGACTACGTACAGAGGCTAGGTAAATAGATAACTGCTCTTATGGAAGACGGCGTCGACAAGCATGATTTTACGCAGAAGATATTGAATGCAGAATTTTGAGAAGGACTGTATGCAGTTTGGAGTGTTTACGACGTGTGCAGCGCCATACAAGGACGAGAGTGTTGCCAATGTTTTCCAATAGAGAGAAGGTCTAGAGACTGATGTGGATAGGGATTGATGTGATGCCTGGTAAGAGATGGAGCGTGCTGCTGTTGGTCGTAGAATATATCATTCGTGTATCTAGTGTAGTGTGACCGACGTTAGACAATGCCGATGTAAGTTAAGATCGAAGTAAACTATATTGTTCGTGTTGAAAGATGATCATGTTGTGTTCATTAACGCCGATGCTGTTTCAATTAAGTACCCTTACTTGGAGAGGAATGAACTCGAGCAAATACACAGAATTTTGACTGTTAGGATTGCGATTACTATACAACTTATCAAGTCAAAAATTCAAAAAGAAGCTATCTTATTATTATTATTATTATTATTATTATTAGACTCACTTCTACAGTGATTCTTGTAAGATACACTGTGTGCTTAAATCTAATAAAGCAGCGTCTTAATTGAAATCATGCGCATGCTTTGATAGAAACCACATACGCGATGAATTACTAGTAGTTTAACCACACTAATGTAGCTTATCAATTTGTTGCTTAATACAATATCAGTTTCTGTTCTTCGCAATTAGAACGACGAGTGAAATTGAATAACCGCTTTATTAAAGGCAGAGTCCATCTAGTGCAGTTTCACATCACGGAAGACGCACATGTATGCAATCAATTACGAACTGTCTTTACACGCAATTGTCGATGTCATTACAGAACTCTCGACGCTTATTGGCCGTTACTTGGGCGGCGACAGCTTGCTGATTGGCCGACTGGGATCACTCGGTTTGATCAGATGTTGATCCAGTCATCTCTTTTAGGAGACGGTCTGGAACTTCGAGGCTACGTGCATGCCTCAAACTTGACACGTGATCGTGTATTATTGGCAATTTCTTCATGACACTGCATCTGTATAACACCTAGGACTTTTGTAAAATAGCACACGTTCGACTGCATTCCAACCCACACGTTAGTCACGCCCACAGCAACCGTAGGGTAGGTGTACCTAATTGTGGACGCTCCCCGGTAATTTGAGTTACAATCGCTGTTTTCTCTGATAGCCTGCACGAAGAGACAGTGAAACATGTCCGATATACGCACCATTATCTAGACTTCGTAACGGTACCTGTATGACTACAATCGCACAACGTCAGCTAGCGCACTAGCAAAATATACGGGATAATGTCTGTAAACAGCTTATCCGGGTGTATTCTAATTGTGGACATTGTTTTCTCCGTTACAGGAAGCGGCTGAGCCTGAGTAACAGCTGGACTATATACCTGAATGGTTGCCTCACAAGCTGGTATTCTGGGCCGCAATCAAAACCATGTTCTGTGGTGTATCACCTCTGTGTAAAATGGCGTCGTGCCTTTCAAATTTTGCAGAAACCAAGTGTTCTGTTTACGATGCAACGCAGGAGACGATCAATCATGTTTAGATAAACGTCTGAACTGTAAACTGTGGTTCTAGCATCTTTTTGCGTTGCTGGTAGAGCTGATTATTGATATCAGATATATAGTTTTGACGTTCCACCTATCCTGGGTGAGTTTGTAGGTTTTCATTTGTGTCTTATCGTTGCCAGATCTAGTAGCAGTGAAGACAGTCAAATTCTGACTGGATTACGAATGTCGCTGACATTGACATTCCACCTACTTTGTTCGTTTTCATTTCATACTCTATTGCGGCCAGATGTAGTTGCAGTGAAAACAGCTAGATTGTCAGTGGATCACTGATGTCTAGATCTAGTATGAGTAAAGATATTCACGTGTTTACTGTACTGGAATTACACGTTCGCTCCGTGCACATAGTGCGCTTCTTTAGCACGTTACAAGTCAACGTTACTAGGCTCAAAACTTTACTAGGGTACTCGATAATTGCTTAAATAACGTCAGGGCACTTTCACGATCCACTAGAAGAACGATTCGCGTACCTCGAATTTGTGGACGTGATGGAAGGAATCTTGTACGCGCTAACAGTTTCGCAGGAGAATCGTCGTGATACACCACAGAACATGGTTTTGATTGCGGTCCAAAATACCAGCTTGTGCAGCAACCATTCAGGTATCTAGTCCAGCTGTTACTCAGGCCCAGTCGCTTTCTGTGTTGGAGAAAAACATGTCCACAATTAGGATACACCCCCGTTTGAGCTGTTCACAGACGTTACCCCGTATATTTTGCTAGTGCGTTAGCAGACGTTGTGCGATTCTAGTCCTACAGGTATTGTTCCAACGCTTAGACATTGGTGCGTACACCGGACATGTTTTCCTCTCTCTCCGTTGCAGGTTACCAGAGAAAGAGTGTTTGTAACTCAAATTACCGGGGAGTGTCCACAATTAGGAACACCTACCCTACGGAGTCGCCATTGCCAAAGTGCCATTGCCAGAGTCGAGACAACGTAGTTGCCTAGTACGTCGAATTGTGTTGTGCGTGTCGTAGCACAGTTTCTTCTTTGTTATAGTCAACTAGGTGCTGATTTTGGCAAAACTTGACCGGACCCTAGCTAAGTAACACAGGAACCAGACAGGATATCGAAAACACGTGCGAAACTCAGCCCAAGCATAGTTCCGGTACATTCTAGCGCGTTTGATGTTTTGAAGAGTATGTACTTGTTAGTTAGTGTGTCGTTTGGCTGCATGCGCAATCGTCTAGCGTCAAAACCGACATACAAGATAGATGCAGATTGTTTGAAACGTGTCATGCTACTGCTAAATGTGTTAGTAGATGTGTTGCAGTACGTTTTGCAATGTGTCTCGCTTAGCGATCTAGTCAGGCTAGACGTAGCCTCGCCCCTGACGCAGTGTGAATTGCAGCCCCGGATGCGCTGCCATCACCACTACGTCTGGTATGGTACCGCCCCTTGCGGTCAGCGTTAATCATGTCCCTAGGAACATGATTAGTGTCAGTTACAAGCGTACTTTGTCGGCGTAGTAGATTACAGGAAACGACTGTCGCGTGGGATCCTCGCTAATTATATAGCGTGCAGTACGTAGGCAGCAGTCCAATGCATTGCAGTAGAGGCATATGACGCATTGCAGCTTCAACTGGGAACCTGTGTACGCGTTCAAAGGCGTATGATGCACTGCAAGTGCCATTTCTGATCTTCCATTTCCCCGCTACGCTCTCTATCGTAGCTGCAATCTTTTGCCAACGCTTGACAGCGGCCTAAAATTACAATATCAACAAGTACAGAGGCTAGAACAACGGCAAAGTCCAATCGAAGGCTCAGTTCCTAGCTAATAACATTAGTATGACACGCGCTGAAGAATTTGAATGCATACTTACTCCCGCCCAGAAAGGCGGTACCATACCAGACGTAGTGGTGATAGAAGCGCATCCGGGGCTGCAATCCACACTGCGCCTGGGGCGAGGCTAGGCTAGACGGGGTAATACGCCGGAAACAGAACGGAAGTTTACCGCAGCTAATTATCTATTATAAATGGTTAATTAATTAAACAGAATGGAACAATGACTGAACTGAATATGTTTTAAACAAACTTGTTTCTTTAGTGAATTTTCATTATTGAGATATTTGCATGAGATAAAATTAGTTCTTGTTCAGGGGCGGAGCGTGACCTCTAAAAATGGACTTCACAATGATACGAGATACGCCCACTTTTATAAACACGCCCAAATTTTGTTGGCTTCTCATTGACTAATACTGCAGAATCAGTGGCAGATCCAGACTGGAAAAAACCGTTGCAGTCCACAATTTTTATGACCACGCCTACAAACGATGATGGGGCTATTTTGTCTCTGTCTAGCACATGCCACGCTACACCCCTGCTTGTTTTTTCAAGTATGATAAGCAGTTGCTACAGACTGCAGCAGACTACAGCACTGTTCTGGCACACAAGTGCAACATTAATTAACAAATAACTTACTAAGTAAAGTAGTATTAGTTGATCATCGAAATCATGATGCTTTGCATCTGATCACGACGTTGCTAGTATGTAGTAGTATTACCTTTACCTCAAAATATTTGTGAGCGAGAAAATGGAGGTTGGCTATTCCCTCATTACAGTAGAGCCCTGTTGTCTGTTTGTTTGTCTATATGTCTGTCGGTTTGTGTTTGTTTGTTTGTTTGCTGGTTGTATCTCAAATGCAAACGAACAGTAGTCTGCATGTATAGCAATAATCTATACGTGCAGAAATTTAATTGTGTTTATCAATTTGCAATATCGCTTACTAGGATTGTTGGACAATTGCAAAGCGTTTCCGTTTCATTTTGTTTTAGCAAGTTGTTGCCGAATGCCGGCATGGAATTCTCTCTGTACGTATTTCTGCTCACTCTGTTTGTTGCACATGACAAGCTAAGCACAAGCTCATCTCCAAGTCGAAACACAAGGAACGGAGTACAACAACTTCCACTTGACAATATCTCGCCCGAAATCTTTGCAAGCAAAGATACTAAAACAATTGGAGTTTTTAACAATAATTGTCAGTCTTTTAATAAGTTTGGACATTTCAGTTCTTGGACCTGCAATAGTCCACGTTTGGCGAAGTTTGCATCTGCAGAATTAGTTATTAAACCGTCAATGAGAATCCAAAAATATCGTTACAGGATACTAGTTTTTGAAGAAATACCTACAACAGAAACCGGTGACACAATTTTAGATGACGCAACTTCATACAAAACGTGGATTTATTACGAAGAAACAGACTCTTGGAAAATGATTGCTAGTGTTGCGAACGGCCTTCCAAGGATGCCTTGGTTACGTCTTGTGACAATTTGTAATTCACACGCCATCATTCTGTCTCCTGATGCTATCAACAGCACTTGGATATTTGTGTTCGAACAACTAAGATGGAATCGAGTCGAGATTGTGGGCGATAGGCCAAGTTGGACAGATATTCGTTATGACATTTTTGCAGTGGCCGTGGAAAGTGAGCATTCTTTGTACTCCTGTAGTCAGGATATTTTCGTTTTCTACACTATGGCGATGTAAATCATTTTGTGGGCTACAGACTGAGCTGTGTGATAGAACATACAACATATCGTTGGAAGAAAGTATGAAACTACACAATTCCTGTCTTTTCTAGTGTATATTTGGTTGGTGGTTGGTCAGGAAAGAAAACAGTTTTGGCTTTGGTTGACGAATGCATTTGGAAATATTCTGTAAAGAAATCAATTTGGAATAAAACAAAACTCTGCATTCCATATGATATTTGGCTGAATATTACTATATCTTATGTGGATGTTCATTTTGTTAATGATACCAGAGAGATTCTTTGTATAAGTATTAAAGGAGATTTAGTTATTAGGCTGTCTGTCTCTAATGGGGTCGCTTTTGTCGAAAAGATGCAGGGAGATGATCTCGAACTGATATTGTATTCGTATCTATATTCAGCAGAAGTTAGAAACTATGTTGTAAGAGTTGCCAGTACACACACACACACACACACACACACACACACACACACACACACACACACACACACACACACACACACACACACACACACACACACGTACGCACACACACGTACGCACACAGACACAGACACAGACACACACAGACACACACACACACACACACACACACACACACACACACACACACACGTACGCACACACACGTACGCACACAGACACAGACACAGACACAGACACAGACACAGACACAGACACACACACACACACACACACACACACACACACACACACACACACACACACACACACACACACACACACATCTTTAAATTCAGAGATGATGAAAAGACAGACAAACAGATACTCTTACATATAATAGTTTTACAGACAAATGAGCGAACTGACAGAAGTACATATAACCGACACACTTAATGTTTCCCCACACTCTAGTTCGCAATTGACGACATTCATTTTACCATCAATATATTAATTTTTAAGCCGGATCATATTTGAGTCATCGCTGAAATCAATTAAGCAAATTTTATTTGAATATTTTCTTTACGTCTTGTTGCTTAGTGGGCATCCTCTTCATTGCAACAGCGCATTCAGTCCAAGCCATTTCATCCCAACCAAGCAATTGCCCGAAAACACTTTCATCAAATGGAATCGGATTCTTAGTGATGTAACATCGCACACTACTACCGTTCTTCATTTACGAAATGTCGATCACGAAAGCAAATTCGTCGCAGCAACTTCACAGTCCATTTCCACGACACCGTGTAAAGAACAGGATTGAACGCACTCACAATAATAGTAGACAAGAAAACCGCTTCTGGCGTTTTAGGATTGAAGTTACCTTTGAAGACAGTCCGATCAGAAAAGTACGAGTACCAGTAGAGGCCACATGCCGGCCACCAGCACGCCAAGTTGAGTAACGCTATGAAAGCGAAACGAATCTGCATCTCGATGAAAGCTTCTCTGTTCTTATCACTTACGGTATTGCTTCCCCACATAGTCTGTATGCGTCGCATCTTGATGCAGAACCCGACGTAAAGAAAGCAGCATATCATAGAGGATGAAACGTTTACACCTGTAACGATTACTGGGTATATCTCTGCTCGGTCGTCTCCGGTGCATCCGTACATGACAATCAAAGAGAAAAATTCCACAGATGATTCCGCCGAGCGAAACGCTCTTATGTGATTTTGCAAGTTTGAGGTAGCCAAACCTGCCAGTGTAAGTGAAATCATCCATCCGATAGCCACGACCGTCACGACCGTCGGTTTCGTCCACCGTTTTTCGGTGACGGACAACAACGTGTGAAGAGCGATGGCGACTGCCGTCAGAACGACACAGTTGGACGAAGCAAACATGAGAAAGACAACCGTCATACAGAGACTCGAGTCTGTATTGGTGAATGGGTAATTGCTCTTCTCACTAGAGTGGAAGACGGCACCGACCAGCATGATTTCACGCAGAAGATATTGAATGCAGAAGAGGAGGTCAGAGAAAGAGAGATTGATGATGAGTAGTGAGACGATATGCAGTCTCGAGTCTTTCCGACGTGTGCAGCGCCATACGAGAACGAGAGTGTTGCCGATGATTCCCAATAGAGAGAAGATCAAGAGACTGAGGTGGAAGGGAATTGATGTGATTCCCGGCAGTTGATGGGATGCGCTGCTGTTGTTCGTAGAATTTATCATTCGTGTATAATTTGTAGTGTGGCTGGTGCTAAACAATGCTGATGTAAGTTGAAATCAATACGATTTGCCTTGCTGGTGTTGAAACCGGAGCTGATCCAGAATTTTTGCAGAGAGGGTGGCCAGCTAATGCCCGTAGGTGACTCATATTGATGTGTGAAGAAATTGTGCTGGATAGCTAGTAGTGAACAGATACCTAAGTGTGTGAGTGAGCCTGAGTCCATTTCCCACCCCACCCTCAATATCCATATCAATAAAGCAAACGGAAGGCTTTGAATTTAGTTTACTTAACTTTAAGGTATAATAACTGTGGCCAAAAATTACAATTAATGTACAAGGTGGTGTTCGAAAACTCTGAAAAAATGGACCCTGGCTAGCCACTCAGTCCACCTTCCATGTATCAGCTCCTGTTAAATATTATCATGTTGTGTTTATTAACTCAGCTAAATACCGATGCTTGGTAACCTCATACGCAAATAAGAATGCGTTTCGACACACACACACACGCGTGCGCACTTTGTACTGATTTATTTGACTGATTATTGAACAACATATTCAAATATTCCAACAACAAACACCTGGTCACCAATATATATATATATATATATATATATATATATATATATATATATATAGACTTGGACAAAGTTATAGGGACACCCCGCTGTGGGTATGTAGTAACACAATAATTAGATCACAATTTACCAACTATCAATATTGTTAAGAACTTAATAGTTACCGCGTTGATTGTAAGTTTTCTTGAGAATACTGTAGACCCTAAATTACTTTCTTTACGTTTCGCATTGCGGAATACGAGACTTAACAGTGTATGACGTCATGACTGCGTAAGCGTCGGAAGTTAGACTATCTCTGATTTTGTTTAGTGGCTCTTAAAAAGCCGGTTTTAATAACGCGAAGGAAAATTGAAGCCCTTCATAAGTTCCTCAGTACCGAGTGTTCCCGCCGCTCGTCCTCCTGATTGCGTCCAAACGTCGCGGAACACTTTCTGTTACGTTCCGGACACGCGCCGCTGGAATCTGCTGCCACGCCTCTTGTAAAGCATTCCAGAGCTCAGCTACAGTTCTCGGTTCGCGACGGTTAGCAGCAGTTTTGAGTTCGTGCCACAAATTCTCGATTGGATTCGCATCAGGCGAATTTGGCGGCCAGTCCAACAGTGTGACGTCATGCTGGCGTAGCCATTGTCTTGTTGACCGAGACGTGTGGATTGGCGCGTTGTTCTGCTGGAAGACAAAGTCGTCTTCTATCAGTGCCGCTGCGTCTGTAAGCATGTGCTCTTCCAGAACCTGTTGGTACGCCGTGCTGTCCAAACGACCTTCCAGTTTCACCAGAGACCCCACACCATGCCAACACATCGATCCCCACACCATCACACTAGCCGCGTGCTGGACCGTACGATCACAACATTCAGGGAGAAATTTCTCACCTTTGCGACGCCAAACGCACAGAGTACCATCGTATTCTATGCTGACTTTTGACTCATCTGTAAAAAGAACAGATTTCCAGTCATCCAAAGTCCATAGTGTGTGAGTGGTTGCCCATCCCAGTCGCAAACGCCGATGGTTTTCTGTTAGCAGTGGGTTTTTCTAGGCCTCCGAGCGTTTACTCTTGTCTCACTGAGATGACGACGAACTGTTCTACTTGACACCTGCTTGACCGTTTCATCAGCCAGGTGATACCAGAGCAGTCGTGATGGTGCTCTGCGGTTCTGCAGTGCCATTCTCTTCAGTCGATGATCTTCCAGGATTGTCGTTGCCTTCCCACGTCCAGGTCGTTTTTCATAATCGCTGCTGCCATGGGAAAGCCGTTGCAGGCACTGATGAACCGAATTCCTGGAG
>NC_085094.1:4308406-4333406 GCF_963422355.1 Corticium candelabrum
CCATGCACATAGTCTGCATGTATGCATGCGCTGTATTGTGATGCAAAATCCGGTGTAAAGAGAGTAGCATATCATTGAGGATGAAACGTTTAAGCCTGTAACGATCATTGGATATATCTCTGTCTCCGGTGCATCCATGCATTACAATCAAACAGAAAAATTCTCAGATGTGTCCGCCGATCGAAACGAACTTCCGTAATTTTGGAAGTTTGAGATGGCCATGCGTGCATGCAGACCGGTCAGTCAAAGTAAAGTCATCCATCTTGACCGTCACGACTACATGGGTTTCGTCCACCGTTTTTCGCTGACAGACAAGAACTTGGGAAGAGCGATGGCGACTGCCGTCAGAACGACGCAGTCGCTCGAAGTCAAAATGAGAAAGACTACGTACAGAGGCTAGGTAAATAGATAACTGCTCTTATGGAAGACGGCGTCGACAAGCATGATTTTACGCAGAAGATATTGAATGCAAAATTTTGAGAAGGACTGTATGCAGTCTGGAGTTTTTCCGACGTGTGCAGCGCCATATGAGGACGAGAGTGTTGCCGATGTTTTCCAATAGAGAGAAGGTCTAGAGACTGATGTGGAAAGGGATTGATGTGATGCCTGGTAAGAGCTGGAGCGTGCTGCTGTTGGTCGTAGAATATATCATTCGTGTATCTAGTGTAGTGTGACCGACGTTAGACAATGCCGATGTAAGTTAAGATCGAAGTAAACTATATTGTTCGTGTTGAAAGATGATCATGTTGTGTTCATTAACACCGATGCTGTTTCAATTAAGTGCCCTTACTTGGAGAGGAATGAGCTCAAGCAAACACACAGAATTTTGACTGTTAGGATTGCGATTACTATACAACTTATCAAGTCAAAAATTCAAAAAGAAGCTATGTGTTGTGCTCAACCAGATCAGTCTGCTTTGTAAAGTCTATTAGAAGTACCGGAAGCAAACCCTGCTTCAGAAGTACTTAGACCATCACGGCTGTCTAGAAAGAAGACATGACTTTACGAAGGATCCGAGTAGATCCCAGAAGCACTGTTTTCTGTAAGTGCTGCAGGTTGTGATGACCTGGAATAATGTCCAGCCACCGTGCAATACCTGCGTGCACTGTGCCCAAAGCTCCCAAGACCACCGGAATCACCAGTGTTCGACAATGCCACATGCGGCTTATCTCCACTCGCAAGTCGCTGTACTTCGCCAACTTCTCAGCATGTTTCTTGCCAATGTTGCCATCAGCAGGACAGCTGATATCAATAAGAAGACAAGTGTTTGTTTTCCTATTTCATTATTATTTCATTATTATTATTAGACTCACTTCTACAGTGATTCTTGTAAGATACACTGTGTGCTTAAATCTAATAAACAGCGTCTTAATTGAAATCATGCGCATGCTTTGATAGAAACCACACACGCGATGAATTACTAGTAGTTTAGCCACACTAATGTAGCTTATCAATTTGTTGCTTAATACAATATCAATTTCTGTTCTTCGTAATAAAACGACGAGTGAAATTGAATAACCGTTTTATTAAAGGCAGAGTCCATCTAGTGCAGTTTCACATCACGGAAAACGCACATGTATGCAATCAATTACGAGCTGTCTTTACACGCAATTGTCGATGTCATTACAGAACTCTCGACGTTTATTGGCCGCTACTTGGGCGGCGACAGCTTGCTGATTGGCCGACTGGGATCACTCGGTTTGATCAGATGTTGATACAGTCATCTCTTTTAGGAGACGGTCTGGAAGTTCGAGGCTACGCGTATGCCTCAAACTTGACACGTGATCGTGTATTATTGGCAATTTCTTCATAACACTGCATCTGTGTAACAACTATATACTAAAACGTTTGTAAAATAGCGCACGTTCGACTGCATTCCAACCCTCACGTTAGTCACGCCCACAGCAACCGTACGGAGTCGCCGTTGCCAAAGTGCCATTGCCAAAGTCGAGACAAAGTAGTTGCCTAGTACGTCGAATTGTGTTGTGCGTGTCGTAGCGCAGTTTCTTCTTTGTTATAGTCAACTAGGTGCTGATTTTGGCAAAACGTGACCGGACCTATCACAGGAACCAGACAGGATATCGAAAACGCGTGCGAAACTCAGCCCAAGTATAGTTCAGGTACATTCTAGCGCGTTTAATGATTCGAAGAGTATGTACTTGTTAGTTAGTGTGCCGTTTGGCTGCATGCGCAATCGTCTAGCGTCAAAACCGTCATACAAGATAGATGCAGATTGTTTGAAACGTGTCATGCTACTGCTAAATGTGTTAGTAGATGTGTTGCAGTACGTTTTGCAATGTTTCTCGCTTCGCGATCTAGTCAGGCTGTACGGGGTAATAGGCCAGAAACAGAACGGAAGTTTACTGCATCTCATTATCTAGTATATAAATGGTTAATTAATTAAACAGAATGGAACAATGACTGAACTGAATATGTTTTAAACAAACTTGTTTCTTTAGTGAATTTTCATTATTGAGGTATTTGTATGAGATAAAATTAGTTCTTGTTTAGAGGCAGAGCGTGACCTCTAAAGATGGGATTCACAATGATACGAGATACGCCCACGTTTATGAACACACCCAATTTTATTGGCTTCTCATTGACTGATACTGTAGAACCAGGGTCAGATTCACACTGGAAAAAAGGGTTGCGGTCCACAATTTTTATGACCACGCCTACTAACGATGATGTGGCTATTTTGTCTCTGTCTAGCCCATGCCACGCTACACCCCTGCTTGTTTTCTCAAGTATGATAAGCAGTTGCTACAGACTACAACAGACTACTGTACCGTTCTGGCACTCAAGTGCAACGATAATTAACAATTAATCCTTGGCCCTCGGTAATCACGCAGGCTCATTCTCCGGTCTGTAGCTATTCGTGGAGATATTACTATTCAACTACAACGTGACGTCCTAAAGAGGTTGATATTAACGCTACTATCGCTAATGATGAACAGCGGCGTTTTCGCACTAAGCCAACAATCTATTACGGTGTCTCTTAGACGTCTATGCAGTTTGGACGGCTCCAGACTTTTGCTAGGTTCTGGCATCTCATCGAGCATGGCGCACCCGGCCGAAGTGGAATCAATGGCTACAGCCGGGATTGTAGCTGCCTATCCATACTTCTTTATCTTTTTTTTTGAGTCTTGGTAGTACGATTGACCGTAACTGTTAGAAAAGGAGTCATTCTCGTTGCATCTGCGACGCTTGAACAAGCCACTCCCATTGCAAACGTTGCCTTGGACTTTCCTGATGGGAGGCGAGTTTCTTGACGTTGTAGCTGTTCCTTTCTTGCCATTCTCTGTACGTTTTTAGCTTCCAGTTTTTTCTATAAATCCATCTGCAGTGAGGATTTCACCTGCATGAGATGACAGCAGTCGTCTGTCTCTTGCGTTCTGTCCTTGTGTTGGATCTGAGTCCTGAACTGCAAAGAGATCTGCAAAAAGTGGCTCTGCATGGGTGTCTGTTGTGGTTTAGAAGGTCGTAGCTAAGTGTGCAATTTTCCAGGCCCGCCCACTTTTGATTACAAGTTGCCCAATTCTAGCCGCTCCTTATGAATGTGAATAAAGAAATCTGTAAGGTACAGTAGAGTAAGGCATAGCCTGTGCAAACCAACGTAAAACGGTGATTGCTTGCGTTGGATATGTAACGTAGCACGATTGTTATGATTTTGCATTGACAGGTATGGCGTGTGATCTCTGCCAAAACTCCCACAACGCAAACAGACGTCGGTAGCACAACGCAAACAGACGTCGGTAGCATGCACAACGCAAACAGACTTCGGTAGCACAACGCAAACAGACGTCGGTTGCATGCACAACGCAAACAGACTTCGGTTGCACAACGCAAACAGACTTCGATAGCACAACGCAAACAGACTGTGGTTGCACAGCGCAAACAGACTGCAGTAGTACAACGCAAACAGACTTCGGTAGCACAACGCAAACAGACTTCGGTTGCACAACGCAAACAGACTTCGGTAGCACAACGCAAACAGACTGCGGTAGTACAACGCAAACAGACTTCGGTAGCACAAGCAAACAGACTTCGGTAGCACAACGCAAACAGTCTTTGAGCGCTTTGGTCTGTAATTTGTTGCACTGCTGTAGATGGCGAATGTGAAGCTTCACTCCGAGACTTGCTGGCATTTTTTACAGGAGCCGAAGAGATCCCTCCACTAGAGCTGTTTTCTGCTCCTTCACTGCATTTCAACAGAGATGAAGTTTTCCCAAACTGCCTCTACATGTGCCATAGAATTGGTTCTCCCAACGCAATACAGTGACTACGAAGTGTTCAAACAGAAAATGGCAATGGCCATTCTCAGTAATGGAGGCTTTGGAAAGGAATGACATGAAGCAGCCCGCTGGGCTGGGTAGGGTTAGGTACAGTTACAGTTAGCGTTACTATGTGGTGTTTACTAGGATGTAATGTTGCATGGATTGTTGTGTTCAGGAGGTAAGAAATAGGCAAGTGTTGCAAATACACATACTATACAGTGTATCTAGAAGGTACATGCAGGAAAACGTATAAATCGCTCACAACAGCCTAGATGATACAAAAAGAGGTGCGCTGCCTAGAGCTCGCTCGTGACTTACACCACCTGAGTCTAGTACGTACCCATATAGAAAAGAGTTGATTGTATATGCAAGTTATTGGTGGTAAAGAAGATTAATCAACTCTGCAAGATACAGCGTAAGTTTACAGAGTCGCAGGGTAGGAAAAATCATTTGCTAGTCAAATTTCATGACAACTCAATACTAAGCGAAATTCTATTTAAAGATCTCTTATTTGAGATAAGGCAATATCCTTCATTGTCAAATAGATATCGATGCCAAATGAATCACTATCTGCTGGAGGGTCAATGCGTACATCCTGCTGCTTTGAGCATCAACAGGTGATGCTATGTTTGCCATGTCGACATGGCTGTGGTCACCCAATCTATCAGAGAGTGCGGGCCTTCCCAATCTAGCATGGATACGAAGAACCTAAAATGGCCGCCCATACAAAGTATCCAACGCGTCCTATCCAGATTTCTTATAACTCAGTACAAAAACTCAGAACCGGCCACCTAACACTAGAGTGTAAACAGTCTAAATAAATTGTAGCCAGACTACTAACGCTGACACTAGTCTCAGAATTTAGGTCGTCTAGGAAACGTGTCACATTTCACTTTTGTCAGCCAGGCTATGTAGCGCCTCACTCACATACCCATCCCTACATACCCATCATTTTCTCAAATGTTTCTAGACTTGTTCTCTAGAGTGACTATGCGTCACTATCTATTATAAACTAGTATACATGGCCCGTCCTTCGTACGGGCAAGATACTGTAGTGCAAAGATAGGTCTGTGGACACTTCACGTGCAATCTTTGTTGCGAGGTCCCGGATGTGCTGAATAAATTCGAATCTTGCTCTTCGCGTTTGTTTCGATAGAAATCGACACACTCTCCGTGTAGCGCTTGCTTCAGAAAACGTGTAGGTTGCATTTGGTGCAAATGCAATGAGAATTTGGAGAGAAACGAAAGCGCTAGAAGAGTAAGTTTCGTCGGCAATAGATATTCGATTGCTCGAAGCTTTGCGAAGGACGGCGATGCATACAGTCTACACGGGACTGATGTGGGCGTGTGTTCGAATAAACTGGAATGTGCAGCGTTTGCGTCATCGAGAAATTTTACGCGGGGGTCGACCCCTCGAAAGAGGACCTGGTGCGTAATTTTTTAATTGTTTTACGCAAACCATCCTCTGTGCGTGCCGAGTGTGCGTGCCGATTTCGGTTGCAAACGGACAAAAGACGTGGCCTCCAAACGCGAACACACACACACACACACACACACACACACACACACACACACACACACACACACACACAGACAGACAATTTGAGCTTTATATATTAGATACGCATTGACCGGGCAAAAGAAATGAACTTCAGCAACTTCTACTGTTTTGCGTTGTGCTATCGACTTCTGTTTGCGTTGTGCATGCTACCGACGTCTGTTTGCGCTGTGCTACACAGACGTCTGTTTGCGTTGTGCTACCGAAGTCTGTTTGCGTTGTGCCACACAGAAGTCTGTTTGCGTTGTGCTACACAAAAGTCTGTTTGCGTTGTGCTACCGAAGTCTGTTTGCGTTGTGCAACCGACGTCTGTTTGCGTTGTGCTACACAGACGTCTGTTTGCGTTGTGTTACCGCAGTCTGTTTGCGTTGTGCAACCGAAGTCTGTTTGCGTTGTACTATCTAGTCTGTTTGTGTTGTGCTACAGACGTCTGTTTGCGTTGTGCTACCGAAGTCTGTTTGCGTTGTGCTACACAGACGTCTGTTTGCGTTGTGTTACCGCAGTCTGTTTGCGTTGTGCTACACAGACGTCTGTTTGCGTTGTGCTACCGAAGTCTGTCTGCGTTGTGCAACCGACGTCTGTTTGCGTCGTACTATCGAGTCTGTTTGTGTTGTACTATCGCGTTGTGCAACCGCAGTCTGTTTGCGTTGTGCAACCGAAGTCTGTTTGCGTTGTACTACCGCAGTCTGTTTGCGTTGTGCATGCAACCGACGTCTGTTTGCGTTGTGCTACCGACGTCTGTTTGCGTTGTGAGAGTTTTGGCAGAGATCGCACGCCACAGACAGGACAGTGGAAGTTACTGTCTAAACATACGGGAAAAGTGAGACAACGCGGCGTCAACAGGAAGAGCGTCCTGTCCCGAGAAGGTACAACGCAGTGCTTGCTACTACAACAAACCGGGTCGCGGTTGATGACAAATTCGTTCCGTGGTAAGAAGTGAAACTTCAACTGTCTACGTCTAGACGGTCTACCTCTAGACGGTCCACATCTAGGCGACTTTACCCTATCGAAAAAGCGTGCGAAACTCAGCCAAAGTATAGTGCAGGTACATTCTAGCGCGTTTGATGTTTTGAAGAGTATATTGTACTTGTTAGTTAGCTAACTGATGTGCCGTCTGGCTGCGCAATCGTCTAGCTGGCGTCAAAACCGGCATACAAGATAGATGCAGATTGTTTGAAACGTGTCACGCTACTGCTAAATGTGTTAGTAGATGTGTTGCAGTACGTTTTGCAATGTTTCTCGTTTCGCGATCTAGTCAATCTGTACGGGGTAATAGGCCAGAAACAGAACGGAAGTTCAGCACATCTAATTATCTAGTATATAAATGATTAATTAATTAAACAGAATGGCACAAAGACTGAACTAATTATGTTTCAAACAAACGTGTTTCTTTAGTAAATTTTTATTATTGAGGTATTTGCGTGAGATAAAATTATTCTTTGTTCAAGGGCAGAGCGTAACATCTAAAATAGACTTCACTATGATGCGAGACACGCCCACTTATATAAACACGCCCACTTTTATTGGCTCGTAATTGACTGATACTGGACAGTAGAATCAGTGGCAGATCCAGAATGGAAAAAAAGGGTTGCAGTCCACAATTTTTATGACCACACCTACAAACGATGATGTGGCTATTTTGTCTCTGTCTAGCCCATGCCACGCTACACCTCTGCTTGTTTTTCAAATATGATAAGCAGTTGCTACAGACTACAGCAGACTACAGTACCGTTCTGGCACTCAAGTGCAACGTTAATTAACAATAAAATAACTTACAGTAGTATTAGTAGCATCAAAATCATGACACTTTGCATCTGGTCACGACATTACTAGTATCTAGTAGTATTACCTTTATCTCATAATTTTTGTGAGCGAGCAAATGGAGGTTGGCTACTCGCTCGTTGTGAGAAAGTACAGTCGAGCCCTGTTGTCTGTTTGTTTGTTTATATCTCTGTCGGTTTGTGTTTGTTTGTTTGCAGTTTGTATTTCAAATGCAAACGAACAGTAGTCTGCATGTATAGCAATAATATGTATGTACAAACGTTTAAATGTGTTTATCAATTTGCAATATCGCTTACTAGGACTGTTGGACAATCACAAAGCGTTTCCGTTTCATTTTGCTTTAGCAAGTTGTTGCCGAATGCCGGCATGGAATTCTCTCTGTACGTATTTCTGCTCACTCTGTTTGTTGCACATGACAAGATAAGCACAAGCTCATCTCCAAGTCGAAACACAAGGAACGGAGTACAACAACTTTCACTTGACAATATCTCACCTCCAACCTTTGCAAGCAAAGATACTAAAACAATTGGAGTTTTTGACAGTAATTGTCAGTCTTTTAGTAAGTTTGGACGTTTCAGGTCTTGGACCTGCAATACTCCACGTGGGACGAACTTTGCATCTGCAGAATTAGTTATTAAACCGTCGATGAGAATCCAAGAGTATCGTTACAGGATACTGGTTTTTGGAGAACTATCTGCAATAGAAACCGGTGACACAATTTTAGATGAAGCAACTTCATACCAAACGTGGATTTATTACGAAGAAACAGACTCTTGGAAAATGATTGCTAGTGTTGCCCACGGCCTTCCATCGAATACCCGGTTACGTCTTGTGACATTTTGTAGTTCACACGCCATCATTCTGTCTCCTGATGCTATCAACAGCACTTGGATATTTGTGTTCGAACAACTGATATGGAAACGAGTCGCGATTGTGGGCGATGGGCCAAGTTGGACAGATATTCGTGATGACATTTACGCAGTGTCCGTGGAAAGCGAACATTCTTTGTGCTCCTGTAGTCAGGATGTTTTCGTTTTCTACGTTATTGGCGATAGAAATCATTCTGTCGGCTACAGACTGAGCTGTGTGATAGAACAGACAACATATCGTTGGGAGAGAGTAGGAAACTACACGATTCCTTCCTTTCAAAGTGTATATTTGGTTGGTGGTTGGTCAGGAAAGACAACAGTTTTGGCTTTAGTTGACGAATGCATTTGGAAATATTCCGTAAAGAAATCAATTTGGAATAAAACGAAACTCTGCATTCCATATGATATTTGGCTGAATATTACGATATCTTATGTGGATGTTCAATTTGTTAATGATACCAGAGAGATTCTTTGTATAAGTATTGGTCGATATTTAGTTATTAGGCTGTCTGTCTCTACTGGGGTCGCTTTTGTTGAAAAGATTCAGGGAGATGATTTCGAACCGCTGTTGTCTTTGTATCTATATCCAATAGAAGCTAGAAACTATGTCGTACGAATTGCCGGTCAGGTTGTTAAGTATTACGTCCTCACAGAAGTTTGTGGTACAAGTACTTGGAGTCTGCAGAGACGAAATGTGACGGGAGAACAGTCGTGGCATCTTGATAGAATGGACCATACCCTTCTATTTCCATCAAAATACGAATTGCAGTCGTTGTGGAGAGACACATATTACCGGATTGTCTTTCCGTTTCAAGATGTAAGGTCTGTGCCACCAGCCATGTGGTCAATGAACTTGAGCACGAAGCGATGGCAAGTGGAGGGATATCTCAACGTTACAGACATAAATATAGCCAAAACAATGATGACGCAAGTGATTAGCATGCACATGCAGGAAAATGTGTGGTTGGTGGTGTCATCCAGGTACACAATGTTGATCGCGTCAAGAGATCACATACGACTAGTGGAAAGTCCTAGGCCTTCTAGAAATGATTTTACAGTCGTCACTATCAACTCGACGTCAGTGTTGCTGTTTGGAGGTTGGAATGAAAACCACAATTTTAATGATCTTTGGCAATTTTCTCTTACAAGTAGAATTTGGAAGGAAGTGAAGATGATCGAGAGTAGTGGGTCCGGTTACATCGGACCCATTACTAACGAGGCAGCGGAAAGCGTCCCCTCACCTCGATATAATCATGCTGCTGCAGTTATAGGAGTCGAAATGTTTGTTTTTGGCGGATATGACGAATATGGTCATTCGAACTTAGAATTGTGGAGATATAACATGATTAACAATTCGTGGAGATATTTAGAACCAACCAACCAAATTTCACATTTTACTTCTATTAATGGAGATGAGTGCTATTTTGTGGCGACCGCTCAAAGTGAAACGCTATGGATTGTGTCTAGGTGTCCTTTCTCTATTAAAACCCTGAAACCCAATGCCAACGTATATATCAGTTTGTGGATGTTTATTGTTCACTTGCAGACTTGGAATTTCGTCGCACATGAAAAACTAGAAAATTTCCCGGACAACTATCTCTATTCATCTTTGCATTTCTGGCGAGGATATCTAATAAGTCTAGAGCGTTCTAGTTTACTTTACATCAAGGCTGGATGTCCTGAAGGACTAGGATCGAGCAACATTTCTCGTTTTCCCTGCGACGTATGCAAAGTAGGATTTTACTCTGATGTAGAGACGAAAGAGTGTCGCAAATGTCCAAACGGAACGACGACGAGACAAGAGCGTTCGTCGAGGCTGACCGAATGCAATGTTTGTGTCACGGGTTACTGTCGTCATGGAAGATGTCTGGTGGTGAGCGACAGGCTAACGCAAGCTCCCGTATGTACGTGTACTATCGGATTCACTGGTTCTCACTGTCAAGACGCAACTTATTATTACATTGGAACGGGGGTTATTCTTGTTATAGGTATTATTACTTTACTCGTTGTTGTATTACGGCGCATCATCAAGAAACGAAGAGAACGAGAAACGGCTTTCCGTCGTCAAATACAAATTTTGAACGATGCGTGGCAGATCAGTTGGCAAGAAATAGAACTGCAGGACGAAATAGGAGGAGGAGCTTCGGGAAGAGTGTGGAAAGCGCAATACCGTAATCTAGACGTTGCTGTAAAAATGCTGATTAACAATGATGAATCAGAATCGTCATTGGAATTTGCAGGAGAAATTAAGTTTATGCAAACGATGCGTCATCGAAATATTGTACTTTTCATCGGAGCCGGTAAAACGAGTCCACAAGCACAACCGTTTCTTGTCGTCGAGTTTGCGCATAGAGGTTCATTACGTCACGTACTGGATGACGTCAGTATTGAAATAGATCAAAATCGTAAAATAGATTTTGCTCTAGACGCTTCGAAAGGAATGGAGTTTCTTCACAAATTGAACCCGCCCAGAATCCATCGAGATCTGAAAAGTGAGAATTTACTCGTTTGCAAAAGTTGGATTGTCAAAGTGGCTGATTTTGGTCTTGGAAGACTCTTTAGTGGGGCACAGAAGAACCGACGATCAAATCGAAACAATGCATTGAGCAGCACGAATTCAGGAAACGAGCTTCTAGTTGAAATGAGAGATTTGTCTGAAGATGGTATCGGGACAGTGAGATGGAGCGCACCGGAGTTAGCACGACGAGAGAGCTACGATGGATCCATCGATGTCTACAGGTACTCGACGACGTCAATTTTATTGTATGTAATAATACATTTTGTGCTTAGTTTTGGAATTGTGCTTTGGGAGATTTGGTCACGTGGCTTTCCTTTCGAACAGTATCGGTTTGCTCACGAAGTCGACGACGCGGTAGAAAGAGACGAGCGTCCCGTCGTTCCGTGCGATTGCCCGGAAGGGTATGCAAGCGTAATGCAAGCTTGCTGGGCAGGAAGAGCCCGGAAACGACCGTCGTTTAGCGAAGTTGTCAGCTGTCTGGAAACCATTCATGTGGAAGATGCATGTTAGAGTGACTACACGAGAGTTTTGAATTTTGTCCAATTGTTACTACTAGTCTAGTGACGCTTAGCTGCTATGTAGAGGTATTACAGCAGATTATATTGCTATAGCATACGATATTAGAATTGGGAGTTTTAGTCGTAAAAATTGTTATTTAATGTGTAGAATACAGTTGTTTATGTTATATAGCTCATCAGCCGTGATACTACTCCCCTGTAGTCTAGGCTAAGTATATCGCATATACCGACTCAGTGGACCGGTTATACCAGAGTCCATTCTGCTACAGTAAACGACACGTATTCTACTGCACAAGTGCACTCAACGTTAGTTTACGCTGGACTAATATAACACGTACGCAAACCGCAGTCACACCTAAAACGCATGCTGTCTATGCCACACTCTCTCTTCTTTAGCCTGGTGCTGTCCTTATCTATTGTTTACGATATCTTGCTGGTGGTTGTCTGTTTTGTCTCTTTGGATATCGTCTGGGAGTCTCAATCTCGTGGTCTTCTGGAGGTGATAACATTTTCTTGGAGATCAAGGTAGACTGCTCATCTTGGTTCTTATGCTGATTTGATTGAATTTCAACTACTTGTACTGTCTCTTTCACAGGAATGACTGGTGCTGCTATCTCTTCCACCTCTATCTCTGGTACGCTTACATTAGCTGTTTCTGGTATACTCCGTTGATCTCTCCACCGCATTTGGTCTATATGCACGTACCTGGAATGTCCTTCCACATTCACTAAATAGTCGGTTGGTCCTAGCTGTTGTTCGACGGTTCCCACCAATCACATACCACGACTATCTTAACGTGGATTCCACACACTGACTTTACAACCAAGATCCAGTTGTCTTGATCGTTAGGTAGCTTCCTCGAACTTGATTCTCTGCTCATCTCTGTCAATGTCACTTACCTCTGGGCGCAACAAAGATAACTTGGTTATCGGTATTCGTTTTATTAACAACAGTTCGGCAGGAGTTTTGCCTGTTGCAGTATGTGGAGTGGTACGATAGTGGAGAAGAAACGAAGACACTTGATGACTTATCGACCTTCCCGCTGGTCGACCCTTCAAGCTCTTTTTCAACTCTTGTACCATTCGCTCTACCTGTCCATTAGATGCAGAATGGTAGAGTGGAGTCAGTTGATGCTTGATTCCATTGGCTTCCATAAACTCATTGAAGTCTTGTGTCCTAAACTGAGGACCGTTGTCGGTTACGAGTCGCTGTGGCAATCCATGACAAGAAAAGCTTCTTTGAATAGCTTCAATTGTCTGCCCTGTAGTAGCATGTATACCCAGTTTGTGGACTCCGGCCATTAAGAGAAGGCATCTACAATAAGTAAATACTGCTTCCCCGCAAATTCTGCAAACTCTGCATAGACACGCTGCCATGGTGATGTTGGGTAGATCCGTGGATGTGAGGGTTTAGTAGTACTTGGTCTACTCTTCTGGTTTCGACACTGTTCACATGATCTTGCCAAATCTTCTATATTCCTGTCCAGGTTTGGCCACCACACATAACTTCTGGCTAAGGCCTTCATTTTGCTGGTCCCCAGATGACCCTCATGTATCTGCGCCAATACGGTCTTTCTCAATTCCTCTGGGATGATAACTCTGCTGCCCCACAATAAGCAGCCTCCTTCAATCGATAACTCATTAGCACGTTTAGCAAATTGTTGTAAGGATTGGTCCACATCTCTGGTAGTCCATCCGTATCGAGTATATTGATATGCTCTACTTGTCACCACATTCAATTGGGTTGCCTTTGCAATCTCTTTGGCAGTCATGGGCAATTGTTCACAATAATCCATTCCAATATTTGTTCATTGGATTAATCACTTCTACTGGTATAGGAAGTCGAGACAATACATCAGCTTCCTTGTTATCCTGCCCTGCCCTGTATTCTAGCTCATAGCTGTAGGCACTTAATATGAGTGCCCAGCGCTGCAGTCGTGCATCTGCTAGCGTAGGAACTCCTTCCTTAGCTCCTAGAATCCTTATAGCGGTCGATGATCGGTTACTAGCTTAAATTTCCTTCTCATCAGGTATTTATGGAAGTGCTCCCTTCCTTAACGGAATTTGCGGGGAAGCAGTATTTACTTATTGTACATGCCTTCTCTACTGGTTTCAGGATACTTTCCTTCCGCATCCGTTCGAGTTCAGCATCGACCATAGTATGCAAGGCATATGGAATCGGTCTGGGTCGATGAAACTTTGGTTTGGCATTTGTATTCAACATGATGTTAGCCTGATATCCAACCAATGTACCTACCCCAGTGCCAAGCAACTGTGGAAAGGTTTCCACTGGGTCTATTGCCTGAAATTTCTGTACAGTGAAGATTGAATCCCAATCTAGTTTAAAATGTTTCAATCAGTCTCTACCTAGGATGGCGGGCTTGTTCTTCACTTTTACCACATGAAACTTTACATTTACTTGCTGTCCCTTGTATCTTGCAGGAACTTTCGCTTCTCCTTGCACATTGAAGGGCTCTCCATTGTGCGCGTTCAATCTGGTGGTACTTGGGCGCAACTGCATATGTTTCAAGTACTTCTGATATTTACTAGTGGGGATAACCGTAACTGTTGCTCCGGTATCGATTACTAACTCTATCTGTCTTCCAGCAACGTCTATTTCCACTGTGACACCTCTCTTGTCCGAGATACTACAAACAACACTAAGCGATTCCTCGTCTACGTGATGGGTAGTTCGGGGCTTCCCCTTTGCACGTGTTGCGTCTTTGGAATATCTACTCTGCATTCTCTTTCGGCATACTCGACTAATATGCTCCTGTCCCTTGCAAAAATGGCACATTCGTGTCTTAGATCTACAATTCTGTGGCGTATGCCCTTTCGTTCCGCATCGGTGACATGCTTGTTCGCCACCACTCCATGTTTCGTGGTTTTTGTATTGACACCTGTTGTGTCTTTCCGAACAATGTACACGGTCTCAGACTTCAGAGTGGGCAGACCTTGTGGCGCATTCCCACGAAGAACCCTAGTCTCCTGTCTCGTTGCTGCGAAAGCCTGTGATATTTGCAGAGCTCTCTCTAATGTAAGGTCTGTCTCTGCCAACACTTTCCTTTGTAGTGCTTCACTATTCAACCCACATACGAGTTGGTCGCGTAGCGCGGTTTGTAAATAGTCCCCAAACTCGCAGTCATTCGCTAACCGACGCAGCAGTCTGCTCAGACAAATACACAGCGATTGACTCACCTTCTCGCTGTTGTCTTTTGAAGAACTTGAATCGCTCCGCTATGACGACTACTTTGGGCTGGTAGTGCCTCTTTAGCACGTCAATTAGCGCCTCCAACTCGAGATCTTGCGGCAGTCGCGGTCTTACTAGGTTCTTCAATAGGGTGTGGGTCGTCCCTCCGATGCTCGTCAAGAACGCGGCCTTCTGTTTGTCTCCATCTTCGATCGAGTTAGCTGTACAATACAAGAAGAACATTTCTTTATAGTCCTCTACGGTGTCGATTCCTGGGCTGAACTCCGCCAAACGTCCATGATAACTTGCAGCAGCCATACGGTCGTGTGTTTACTGTGATAGTTCGAACTCCTATCGTTCAATGACAATCTCTTGTCGCAACTAAATCGGTGCTCCTCAGTGTCGTACCGATCTTCTTGTGGCTACGTACTCTTCGCCACTTTCCCAGTATATCCTCGTCGCCAATTGTTGTATAGCTCATCAGCCGTGACACTACTCCGCTGTAGTCTAGGCTAAGTATATCGCGTATACCAACTCAGTGGACCGCTTATACCAGAATCTATTCTGCTACAGTGAACGACACGTACTCTACTGCACAAGTGCACTCAACGCTAGTTTACGTTAGACTAATATATCACGTACGCAAACCGCAGTCACACATAAAGCGCATGCTCGCTATACCACAGTCTAGCCAAAGAAACATAGTTATTTAGCACACGTTAGATGACGTTCCTCAAATTTGGTATGTTCGATCTCATTGAAATTTTCTCAATTAGTCACGGTGGGTCTCACTTTCTGATTATTTTGCTAGCGCGTATTTATGGGAGTTCGAGAGATGCTAAAGTACCGACCCACTCCAGTGGGAAGTCCGCTCTTACCTCGGCCTATATACACTACCAATCTGTATGCAATAGCGCTGGCTATCCTTACCGACTTACTAAAGAAAATCATGGAGAAGCAGTTCGCAGCCTGCTTGTGCATGAGATAATTTTGAGCAGACGTTCAGAAATCGATCAAGTCATAGCAGGACTCGGACCTGAAATCTGCACGATGGTAAAGGAGCATGGGAAAGTAATGTCGAGCCTATTTACAAACGAAGATCAAGTGCCACTCGTAGCTTCTGAATTTCTTAAGCTTGTGACGTATGAAAATACGTTACCTCAACATTTGAAGGATTACTTTCAGCGGTACGTCTTAGAAGCAGGTATGTAACATACTTTCTAATCATTGACGCAACTGCATGATTACTTGGCCTTTTTAGTCTAGCTAGCTAGGCTAGCTGTATAAATATGCATCTACTATTTTACCCGGTTTTTGTTGAAACAGATGAGAAACACCTTCGTTTGCTGCTGCAGTTTGTCAGTGGAGTGTCAGCAGTCCCTTCGATGGGATTCCAGATGCCGGATAGCATCACAGTTTCGAGTATCCGGTCACGTTATCCAAACTGCTCGACGTGTGCAATGATATTGGAGCTCCCTATTAACTGCACCTTATATGACGAGTTTTCTGATGCTCTCAGAACAGCCACTGAACTTCAATCAATGGGTTTTGGAATTGTATAAATATGACACATAAATTTTGCACTACTTTCTTTGCTAGATTTGACTAGGCTTTTAGTAGATGCATGTTTGGTTCTATGATTATTGTGTTAGAACACAATAAGAAATTGTTTAACAAGACCCTTTTTGAATTACAGTTTCTGTTACCTTTCGATGCTTGATACTTAATCTATGGTTGTGCTAGACTACAGAAATATCTAGATAATAAAGGTTGATTTTAAGAGGTACGTGACTAGCTGACATTGAAATTGATGTACTATAAAATTATATGGTTTTCAACATCGCTCCCTGTGACGATTAGAATGTCATCACAAAGTTATTTGAGACTCGATGCATGTGCACTTACACGGTTTGGCGATGGGCAGCCGGGTCTAGTTAGCGTTCACATGTAAATCTCGCCTGTCATCTGTACGACACTCTAGATTTCGCGCACTTCCAGACCCAAAATTGGGAAAGAGTTAATTCGCAGGCGGATCACAATTTTTAGTTAGCCGCAGACTCAAATACGGTGAGTGAGAAAAAGCAGACATCGCATGCTCAGACAACGAAGAGTGTGAACGCTGACTAGGGTGTGAAAATCCGTGAGATTATATTTCTAGGTTCATTCTGGAAATAGGACGACTGTGGTTATTGCATGTAGGAAGCGTTCCTATATTAGCTAATGTATCCTGTGACACATGTAAGGGGATTTCCCGAGAAGCAATAATTTAGACATACGTACGCGCGATTCTAAGGAAATAGAATAAGCTGCAGCGAGTGTCAAGATACAGCATGTTTTAGCTACTTGTGCGTAGTCTAAAACCGTGGGCGTATAGGTACTCGCTTGGTTTCTAAAGCAAACACACAAGCGTAGAAATCTAATTATCATTATCTCTTATAATTATAAATTATTGAAAAGAATAATTGTAATTGTAATTAGACTTTTTAGAAATAAATTTTTGTAGAAAAATATAAACGATGTAGCTACATGACCTCTTCTAGTAATCTCATATTGCAGTCTCATTTGATCGCCTCGTCTCATTGTCTCATTGCCTCTTCTCATTGCAATATTCAATTAATTTAATGCTAACTATAGTATTTTAAAATTAAAAAAATTAAATTTGAAATGTTACTACAATACTTACGTTTTATTTTTAAATAGCATTCTTATTTTCTATTTGCATTTTTTTAAAATTTATTTTCCTATCTTCATTTTAGAGTTTGCGCTCTCGTGTTGTTTTGCTGTTATATTGCACTCGTAGCTTCTCAATGCAGACTCGACGTCGTTGACTACACCCAAAATTACTAGTTGACCGAGTGCATCATGAAAAATCCACCATCTATATGCACATAAGAGGTAGACGACGTAAGTATATATGTATACATGTGTGCACGCTGACTATCATTGTACGCAAATCCGTGAAGTTGTATCAGAGATTATATAGGTTTTAATAGGGAAGGAGTCGATCTACTAGGTGTTCTACACGTGTAAGGGGATTTCCTGAGAGGCAATTACACGAGGTCTCCATCTAGATGTGTTTCGACAATCAATTGTAGTCTAGAAATAGAGTGACTTGCAGCGAGTGTCTAACTCGTACAAGATATATACGACATGTTGTAACTCTCCAACCGGATACCAAAGACTACATACTGCATGTGTTGTCTAGATTTAGAAAAGTGGGAGAGTAGGCACTTCGATTGGTTTTGTGGAGCTCAAAAACGCAGCCTTGATGCAATCACACAAGAAAACGGGTGAAAAAATCTTCAAAAAGTAGATTCTCTGTAGTAGATAAAATATAATTATGTAATGCAGTCTCCCCAGTCCCATACAGTGTAGTAGCGGCATGCGGTAATCTGCGGTAATCTGCGGTAATCTCATATTGATGCCGTCTCATATTGCAGTCTCATAGTGCAGTCTCATATTGCAGTTTCATCGCATGGTCTCATCGCATGGTCTCGTCGCATGGTCTCGTCGCATGGTCTCGTCGCATGGTCTCGTCGCATGGTCTCGTCGCATGGTCTCGTCGCATGGTCTCGTCGCATGGTCTCGTCGCATGGTCTCGTCGCATGGTCTCGTCGCATGGTCTCGTCGCATGGTCTCGTCGCATGGTCTCGTCGCATGGTCTCGTCGCATGGTCTCGTCGCATGGTCTCGTCGCATGGTCTCGTCGCATGGTCTCGTCGCATGGTCTCGTCGCATGGTCTCGTCGCATGGTCTCGTCGCATGGTCTCATCGCCTCATCTCATGATCTCATCGCCTCATCTCATTGTCTCATCGCATGATCTCATTGTCTCATCTCATTGTCTCATCGCCTCATCTCATTGTCTCATCGCCTCATCTCATTGTCTAATTTTGACACAAATGGCACGCCATAGTTGCGATCGAGCGTCGAATGCGAGCTTCCTCCTATTATTGAAGTACCCCACCAGCCTTCCAACTTTCAATTCTCCAAACGTGAGTTTGGAAAGAAGCAAGTCTCCAATCGAGCTTTCCAGCCAGCGTGGTTCAAGCAGTGTACTCGTGGTTGTACCTGTACACGCCCAGCAACCCCACTCCTAGCGTGCGCTAGGCAACATCCTATAACGCGCTCCAGACTGCTCCACTTTCAAGTTGCTTCCGTCGGGCCTGATTATTGCCATTGCCAAAGTCGAGACAAAGTAGTTGCATAGGTCGAATTGTGTTGTGCGTGTCGTAGCGCAGTTTCTTCTTTGTTATAGCTAACTAGGTGTTGATTTGGCATAACGTGACAGAACTTATCACAGGAACAAGAAAGGATATCGAAAACGCGTGCGAAACTCGGCCCAAGTATAGTTCAGGTACATTCTAGCGCGTTTGATGTTTCGAAGAGTATGTACTTGTTAGTTAGTGTGTCGTTTGGCTGCGTACGCAATCGTCTAGCGTCAAAACCGACATACAAGATAGATGCAGATTGTTTGAAACGTGTCATGCTACTGCTAAATGTGTTAGTAGATGTGTTGCAGTACGTTTTACAATGTTTCTCGCTTCGCGATCTAGTCAGGTTATACGGGGTAATACGCCGGAAACAGAACGGAAGTTTACCGCATCTAATGATCTAGTATATAAATGGTTAATTAATTGAGGTATTTGCGTGAGATAAAATTATTCTTGTACAGAGGCAGAGCGTGACTTCTAAAAATGGACTTCACGGTGATACGAGACACGCCCACTTTTATGTACACGTCCACTTTTATTGGCTTCTAATTGACTGATACTGGACAGTAGAATCAGTGGCAGATCCAGAATGGAAAAGAGGGTTGCAGTCCACAATTTTTATGACCACGCCTACAAACGTTGATGGGACTATTTTGTCTGTGTCTAGCCCATGCCATGCTACACATCTGCTTGTTTTCTTCAAGTATGATAAGCAGTCGCTACAGACTACAGCAGACTACAGTACCGTTCTGGCACTCAAGTGCAACGTTAATTAACAATTAAATAGCTTACAGTAGTATTAGTAGCGTCAAAATCATGATACTTTGCATCTGGTCACGACATTACTAGTATCTAGTAGTATTACTTTTATCTCATAATTTTTGTGAGCGAGCAAATGGAGGTTGGCTACTCGCTCGTTGTGAGGAAGTACAGTCGAGCCCTGTTGTCTGTTTGTTTGTTTATATCTCTGTCGGTTTGTGTTTGTTTGTTTGCAGTTTGTATTTCAAATGCAAACGAACAGTAGTCTGCATGTATAGCAATAATATATATGTGCAAACGTTTAGTTGTGTTTATCAATTTGCAATATCGCTTACTAGGACTGTTGGACAATCACAAAGCGTTTCCGTTTCATTTTGCTTTAGCAAGTTGTTGCCGAATGCCGGCATGGAATTCTCTCTGTACGTATTTCTGTTCACTCTGTTTATTGCACATGACAAGCTAAGCACAAGCTCATCTCCAAGTCGAAACACAAGGAACGGAGTACAACAACTTCCACTCGACAATATCTCGCCTGCAACCTTTGCAAGCAAAGATACTAAAACAAGTGCAGTTTTTAACAGTAATTGTCAGTATTTTAATAAGTTTGGACGTTTCAGTTCTTGGACTTGCAATACTCCACGTGGGACGAACTTTGCATCTGCAAAATTAGTTATTAAACCGTCGATGAGAATCCAAGAATATCGTTACAGGATACTGGTTTTTGGAGAAATGTCTACAACAGAAATCGGTGACACAATTTTAGATGAAGCAACTTCATACCAAACGTGGATTTATTACGAAGAAACAGACTCTTGGAAAATGATTGCTAGTGTTGTCCACGGCTTTCCATCGAATACCTGGTTACGTCTTGTGACAATTTGTAGTTCACACGCCATCATTCTGTCTCCTGATGCTATCAACAGCACTTGGATATTTGTGTTCGAACAACTGAGATGGAAACGAGTCGCGATTGTGGGCGATGGGCCAAATTGGACAGATATTCGTTATGACATTTACGCAGTGTCCGTGGAAAGCGAACATTCTTTGTGCTCCTGTAGTCAGGATGTTTTCATTTTCTACGCTATTGGCGATAGAAATAATTTTGCGGGCTACAGACTGAGCTGTGTGATAGAACAGACAACATATCGTTGGGAGAAAGTAGGAAACTACACGATTCCTTCTTTCCAAAGTGTACATTTGGTTGGTGGTTGGTGAGGAAAGACAACAGTTTTGGCTTTAGTTGACGAATGCATTTGGAAATATTCTGTAAAGAAATCAATTTGGAATAAAACGAAACTCTGCATTCCATATGATATTTGGCGGAATATTGCTAACACCGTTAATTTGGATGTTCATTTTGTTAATGATACCAGAGAGATTCTTTGTATAAGTATTATAGATCATTTAGTTATTAGGCTGTCTGTCTCCACTGGGGTCGCTTTTCTCGAACAGATACATAGAGATGATCTCGAACTGCTGTTTTCTTTGTCTCTATATTCAATAGGAGCTAAAACCTATGTTGTACGATTTGCCGGTCAGATTGTTAAGTATTACGTCTTCACAGAAGTTTGTGGTACAAGTACTTGGAGTCTGCAGAGACGAAATATGACGGGAGAACAGTCGTGGCATGTTGATAGAATGGACCATCCCCTTCTAATTCCATCAAAATACAGATTTCAGTCTTTGTGGAGAGACACATATTACCGGATTGCCTTTCCGTCCAAAGATTTAAGGTCTGTGCCACCAGCCATATGGTCGATGAACTTGAGCACGAAGCGATGGCAAGTGGAGGGATATCTCAACGTTACAGGCATAAATATACCCAAAGAAATGAGGCAGAAAGGGATTATCATGAACATGCAGGAAAATGTGTGGTTGGTGGTGTCATCCTGGTACACAATGTTGATCGCGTCAAGAGATCACATACGACTAGTGAAAAGTCCTAGGCCTTCTAGAAATGATTTTACAGTCGTCACTATCAACTCGACGTCAGCGTTGCTGTTTGGAGGTTGTTATGAATACCACAAGTTTAATGATCTTTGGCAATTTTCTCTTACAAGTAGAATTTGGAAGAAAGTGAAAATGATCGAGAGTAGTGGGTCCGGTTACATCGAACCCATTACTAACGAGGCAGCGGAAAGCGTCCCCTCACCTCGATGTGGTCATGCTGCTGCAGTTATAGGAGTCGAAATGTTTGTTTTTGGCGGATATGGCGAAAATGGTCATTTTTACTTAGAATTGTGGAGATATAACATGATTAACAATTCGTGGAGATATTTAAAACCAACCAACCAAATTTCAAATGTTACTTCTTCTATTCGGGGAAGTGATTGCTATTTTGTGGCGACCGCTCAAAGTGAAACGCTATGGATTGTGTCTAGGTGTCCTTTCTTTATTAATAACCTGAATTCCAAAGCCAACGTATATATCCGTTTGTGGATGTTTATTGTTCACTTGCAGACTTGGAATTTCGTCGGACATGAAAAACTAGAAAATTTGCCGTACAACTATCCCTATTCATCTTTGCATTTCTGGAGAGGATATCTAATAAGTCTAGAGCCTTCTAGTTTACTTTACATCAAGGCTGGATGTCCTGAAGGACTAGGATCGAGCAACATTTCTCGTTTTCCCTGCGACGTCTGCAAAGTAGGATTTTACTCTGATGTAGAGACGAAAGAGTGCCGCAAATGTCCAAACGGAACGACGACGAGACAAGAGCGTTCGTCGAGGCTGACCGAATGCAATGTTTGTGTCACGGGTTACTGTCGTCATGGAAGATGTCTGGTGGTGAGCGACAGGCTAACGCAAGCTCCCGTATGTACGTGTACCATCGGATTCACTGGTTCTCACTGTCAAGACGCAACTTATTATTACATTGGAACGGGGGTTATTCTTGTTATAGGTATTATTACTTTACTCGTTGTTGTATTACGGCGCATCATCAAGAAACGAAGAGAACGAGAAACGGCTTTCCGTCGTCAAATACAAATTTTGAACGATGCGTGGCAGATCAGTTGGCAAGAAATAGAACTGCAAAACGAAATAGGAGGAGGAGCTTCGGGAAGAGTGTGGAAAGCGCAATACCGTAATCTAGACGTTGCTGTAAAAATGCTGATTAACAATGATGAATCACAATCGTCATTGGAATTTGCAGGAGAAATTAAGTTTATGCAAACAATGCGTCATCGAAATATTGTACTTTTCATCGGAGCCGGTAAAACGAGTCCACAAGCACAACCGTTTCTTGTCGTCGAGTTTGCGCATAGAGGTTCATTACGTCACGTACTGGATGACGTCAGTATTGAAATAGATCAAAATCGTAAAATAGATTTTGCTCTAGACGCTTCCAAAGGAATGGAGTTTCTTCACAAATTGAACCCGCCCAGAATCCATCGAGATCTGAAAAGTGAGAATTTACTCGTTTGCAAAAGTTGGATTGTCAAAGTGGCTGATTTTGGTCTTGGAAGACTCTTTAGTGGGGCACAGAAGAACCGACGATCAAATCGAAACAATGCATTGAGCAGCACGAATTCAGGAAACGAGCTTCTAGTTGAAATGAGAGATTTATCTGAAGATGGCATCGGGACAGTGAGATGGAGTGCACCAGAGTTAGCACGACGAGAGAGCTACGATGGATCCATCGATGTCTACAGGTACTCGACGACGTCAATTTTATTGTATGTAATAATACATTTTGTGCTTAGTTTTGGAATTGTGCTTTGGGAGATTTGGTCACGTGGCTTTCCTTTCGAACAGTATCGGTTTGCTCACGAAGTCGACGACGCGGTAGAAAGAGACGAGCGTCCCGTCGTTCCGTGCGATTGCCCGGAAGGGTATGCAAGCGTAATGCAAGCTTGCTGGGCAGGAAGAGCCTGGAAACGACCGTCGTTTAGCGAAGTTGTCAGCTGTCTGGAAACCATTCATGTGGAAGATGCATGTTAGAGTGACTACACGAGAGTTTTGAATTTTGGCCAATTGTTACTACTAGTCTAGCGACGCTTAGCTGCTATGTAGAGGTATTACAGCAGATTATATTGCTATAGCATACGATATTAGAATTGGTAGTTTTAGTCGTAAAAATTGTTATTTACTGTGTAGAATACAGTTGTCTAGACAAATAAACATGGTTATTCAGCGCATGTTAGATGACATTTTTCTCAATTTTTGTGTGTTTGTTTTGATTAAACTTCTCTCAATTAATCACGCGTTTACTTTCTGATTGTGTTTGCTAGCGCGTACCTATGGGGTTCGAGGTGTGTGAACGAACCGACCCACTTCAGTCGGAGGTCCGCTCTTACCTCGATATGTATGCACGACCAATCTGCATGCAATATTTGCACCAGATTACATGTAGAAGCTGTAACTACTAAAGTGCTAGCCCGGGACTCCATTCCAGATGTTAGCAGATTTACACTTCAAAACTCCTTGGCGCGCAATGTGCAGTGTTTATCAGTATTACCTCTATACTATACATATGTACCAATTTCTTTTAATAAACCTGTAATTAATAAATAGAATGCCTAGAATAGAGCATGTTAAACTGACTGGGAGGTCCACTAAAGCACTAGCTGAAAGAACCGACCAACTAAATGCTCCAAGTACACCCCTGGTTTTGCCGACTGCTCTCTGTATACTAAGATGCATGTTGTTGTGTAATCTAATTGAATGGCAGCTTGTGGAGAAATCACGTCTGCGGTTTTCACTCTTAATTATTTCTTAAACAGTGTCTAATTTCATGTAATTAAATTCACGTTCAAGAGAATGCACGACAGTACTGTAGTGACTAAAACATAAAATCATGTCATTGCTAAATTCTTTGCCAAAGCATAATTTGTGCTAACTTGCAATAAAACAGTAACACACTGTACATATGTCCTCTAAACTGATTCATAATTATACCAGTCTAAACGTCGAGTCACGCGGCAAATGTATGACGTCATAAAAAGTTGATGACGTCATACCGACTTCTTGTTGTTTGTGCCGCCTTCAGACAAACTCTGCATGTATTCGCCACTTTGAGTACCAATACACACACACACACACACACACACACACACACACACACACACACACACACACACACACACACACACACACACACACACACACACACACACACACACACACATTACATGCCGCGGCCATCATTCTGCAGCACGCTAAGTTGAGTAATGCTCTAGGAAAGCGAAGCAAATCTGCATATCGAAGAAAGCTCTCACGTACGGTATTGCTACTCCACATAATTTGTATGCTTCGTAGCTTCTTGATGCAAAAGGCGGCCTAAAGAAAGCAACATATCATTGACAATTAAAAGTCTAA
>NC_085094.1:4338406-4363406 GCF_963422355.1 Corticium candelabrum
AATGAGCAATTAAATATTAAATGTGCAGGAAATGCTTGTATCTAGGTGCAGAGAATATACTGGTGACACATTTTCTAATAACTTACTCATTTCACAAAAAACTATTTAGATGGTATTGTACACTTATTCTGAACTGAGCAAATGACATAATACATTTTATAGCAGACTGTATGTAGCAGACAGTATATACAAGGGCATAGCTTATTACACTTTGGGGAGAATACAGAAGAGCTTCTGGTTCAGTGCAAAAAATCTGCAACTAACTGATGGTTATCCATAATCACATGTTGAGAAATGTAGCGGCACACACATCTTGTTTCAGAAATACAGTGTTTACATAACTGCAAGAATTAAAAACAAAGTGATAGATGGCAACATCAATGATAATGTAACAGTACTGCTGGCTATGTCAAATATTTATCAACTAAATCGTTGACCTGCTGTTCAATTGTCTACATCGTTATTTTATATGTCTCTGTTATGACTATTGTTACGACTTCCCAGCATTCTGGCAGCCTTTCTGTATACTTAATTTCAAAGAGTGAGGCCTTTTGCCTTGATTTTGATTGGGCTTTCTTAGTGGAATTACATAGCGGCTTTGTGTAACATTTTCTTTGGACTTGACGAGCATAGAACTTATCGGACGTCCTGCTGTGTTTTTTTGCTCTTGGATCCATACTTCCGTCTTCCAGCTGAGGTTGCTTGCACTGGAATTCGTTTCCCTCTTTGAATGAAGACACCATGGCGACATATGGAATGACCGCCAAATATCCATCCAAACTGATGTAGTGCGATAGACAGTCGGGCAATAGATCTGGGGCCTTGAAGGCTTTCATATCGCATGACAAATTTTTGCACACCATCTCTGAACTGCTGATCTTCAGAATCTAATTTTTCAATCATATCAGTTGTAATTGCTCTGAGTTTGGATTTGAGTTCTTGAGATGCTGATGCCAAGGAGTTTGTTGTAGATTGGACATCCGAGTCTTCATTTAGGTCATTGCACTTTAGATTGGTGTCCTGATTGTCTGTATGTAGCAGAAATTTTGCCCTTAATCTGGTTAAATCATGTGAGTCGGACAGATTTGAGTCATTATCAGCATTGTCGTACGTTTCTTGATGAAGAGAAGCGTAGAAATTTATATCAGATTTGGCTTTTTCGCCTATTGCCAATTTAGCAATTCGGTGCCTAGCTGATGCATTTAGTGACGGAAAGCAGTTAACACTATCTATTTTGTATTTGGACACAACTGCTGCCTGATGGGCACATGGAGAGCCACTTTGCCCTCTCTTGCAGCTGCAAGTTCCAATGTGCATGTCCACAACATAACTGTCTTCATCAAACCCAGTTAAGCGTTTTCTGCTTTCTACACGGAAGATGCTATCGCCAAGACTTTCAATGGCACAATGTTGAACAGTCTCAGCACCCTGACCCAGAAATTTGGTGGCAACAAAGTGATCCATTCTACTGTTTGAGACATTGAGTAACTTTCTCTGATAGTATAGTTCCATTGACTCTGTAATAAAGGCAAACATTTGAGTCAAATTGTATGCCTTTATTCTGCTGAAGACCAGATCCTTTACAATCTTGATGCCTGCTTCGGCGTAATTATTGGTGTGGTTACCTCTAGTGAGATCAGCATGCCTGTAGCATATAGCCCATTCACGCCTTCTCGGCCAGAGTGACTTCATGTGTTGAAGGAAAGGTGGGTATCGAATAGAAATATGATCGTTTTGAAGCTTAGTATACAGGCCATTTAGCTCATTTTCTGACTTCGAGTATACCAGACCTTTAATGATCTTTATCAAGTACAGACGATCTTTTTGAGGAATTCTGTTCTTTCCATCGTGTAACCACGTCCATCTTCTTTGTAGGAAATGGATATGCATAAGAGAAGTCGGGATGGTTTCCAGCTAGATTGAAGAGCCTCTTGTTCAGCAGTGCTGTCATCTGTCATAAATAATGCAGGACCCACATGTACACCCCGACCATAGAATGCAGAGGTAGGCAAAACTCTTTTCAACATTTCAAGCCCCTCTTTGATAGTTTCTTGCTTTTCGTCAGACACGATCATTACACCTAGTGGAATTGAACAGCAAGCATGGGTTGTCGAAATAATAAACATAGAATTTCCAAACCGATCTAATGTAGAGGTGGAATCACAGAACACGATTTCGCTTGATTGTTGTACCATTTCATGAGCTCTTGCCATTAGTTGGGTACAAATGGCTATAATCAGTGGTTGATTTGCCTCTCTCAGCTTTCTTTTCTTTTTGGGAGGTGGCAGTTTACTACTACTCTTTTCTTCAGTGTTGCTGTCATCGCTGTCATTATCACTTTTTGGGTATGTTGCTGCTTGAAAGGGTTGCATTTCTGCCTTGCCTCCAAATTGTGAGTATTGCTCATTAAACCTGTCAATTTCTTCCTGTAGTTGGTCAATCATGGCCTTCCCATCATCAGGCTCCATTTCAGATCTTCTCCACGTATCGTAAAGTCTACATACATCTTGCCTAGAAGGATTGATTGCCCTGTCTGCCAATTCACGCTGCATTGATGTTTTATTGAGGGAAGTTAAGAGTACTTTTGATTCGTATGTATGCCATGCAGTTGCTGCAGAATGTCCTGAGCGAAATAGATCAAAGAAAATGTCTTTGGTCTGTTGTGCTATTGAGCGAAAGCTGAGCGAGTGTGCACTATGTATGGGGTGGTTGTGGTCAAACAGTAGCTTGACAAAAGTTGGATGGAGAACTTTTGATTGATTGTGACACTTTCTGAACAGTTTCTTGGTGGAATTCTCAACAGTCATAATCAGAGTTGATGGACAGTTAGTTTTCTTTTTTCGAAGCTCAGAGGCAAGACCCTTTTTTGTTGTATGGGAAGATTTTAAAGCCAGCTGATTTTGGTTGAAAGTGCCTTCTGCTGGTGTTGGCAATGCATATCTACTCTAAAGAGCAAGCGCTTCATTGTTGGCTTGTATGTCCTGGTAACTCTATACGTGCATTGGCTATGATCCATCATTGACTTTAGCCAGCTTTGTGCTTCATCTCTACATGTAACGCTTGTTCGAATCTGTGCATTGAAAGGTTCAGTTTGGGCTCCTATGAAATCCCGGGAATGTAGGCTTTCTATGTGCTCTATCATGTAAGTGTAACGTTTGGGTAAAACAAGTTGTAGAAATTTTGGCAATCTTTCCCACGATGATTCAGTGACATTAGACAGCTCTGTTGTTTCCCATATGTCTTTGGTACACTTCTTACTTGTGAAAGCAGGCTGGTCTTGTGAAGGTACCTTGTGTACTTGTGCATCAGTGGCACTGTTGCCTGTTGCTGATTCAGCAGGTAGCAGGACCCCAGACTGCAACTCAGTTGCTATCCTTTCTCTTATATGTGGCATATGATCCTAAATGCAAAATTCCATTGTTCATGGAACAGTATGTAGTGGGCACTTTGAAACCATTGCAATGGACCTGTGAAAATTTCATTGGTCTGTGCAGAATCGAACAGCGGGCATACTCGCAGACAAAGACACCACAGTCATAGCTGTTTTCTTGCTGTGGTATGTTCTAAATCAACAATGTAGTGCATATTACTATTAGCACATTTATAGTGCAGTGCAGTCTTACTTCTGGATACTGAAGTTGCCATCCAATAGTATTAAATCGTTTCAGCAGGAACTCTCTATGAACAATAGCAATGCCTGAGTTTATTATGACTAACTAAATTTGTTTCAGTAGTGCATCAGTTGCATGTATCTGTATATTAGTCATTAGTTGTATAGTGATACAGAATGGGTGAAATGTTGTTTTTTGGGTAATCAATGGGATTCATCTTTTCCATTATTAGAATTTGTGTCAGTAGTCGGATTTGTAAATGTGAGTTTGGGTATATTTGGTGTTTTAGAAATGACCATCTAGTTCTAGGTATCTAGCAGTTTCTTGTGTGTGCGTATAACATAGCAGGTATATGAATCTAATGAAACATCAGACTAGTCTCCCTACCTCAATTGATGAAATGGCTTGGTGCCATCTCTACCAAGCGAGTCATAGTAAGTCATCACTTTTGTCTTTGGTTCTCCAAGCTAGTAGTTGCCAATTCGAAATAAGCCATTTTACCTTTATCTGAGATTCAAGTAGCTCTTACCATTAATGACCAATGTGAGGATTTAACATTGATGACAAAAAGAATCATGTCTTCTTGTAACACTGTCCATTTCTACAAGATCAATGGCAGTTTGTAGTTTGTCTGTTGAACTTGGCTCTTTTTCTGTATAATTTGTTACCTTTTTCCAAGTCTTCACCCCCGTCGTATCCACAGACACGGAGTTTCTCCATAAACAGACTGTCAACAATTTGAATCTGTAACAGGAGTTTATATATAGTATGCATTCTTGCACTACAATTTTGCTAAGTATTACATCAATGATAGATTTTACTTACAACATTCTGATACAGCAAACCAAGTCATAGCTGAATGCAAGCAATACCGATGGTTACTCAAATATTTTCCTGTGGTTTGTTTCAATTTAATTCATACTATATGTTAATTTTGATTGTGTGCCACAGGTACACATAGACAAACTTGAGCAGACAGTTTATCACTACAATGTATTTATTAAAGATTAGCAATTTATTAAGCCACAGCTATTTAATTAACAGTAATCTGAGAGAGAAGTCAATGACATATCAAATGAATAGTACAATATGCTAACTTTTTGTGTGCATTTACATATGTAATTTTATAGTTTCAACTTAACTAATGTGACTTGTTGCAATTTCACTATATGATGGAGCAGTTCACTTGTTATCTGTATCACTGGCTACAAGTGACACCTAGTCAATTAACTAAGTTGCTATTAATTTTATAATACATAAAATATTTTGGTCCACAGGTGAGGATGAAAAACTCCAACACCTCAGTGTCAAGGAAAATCTCAATTATGTAAGCTGGTGTTTCTAAGGGATATACTGAACAGAGACTAAATTTGCTGAGTACTCAGACTTCTGTTGATCTTGTTTAATTAAGGCAAACCAGATACATGCAAGTATGATGCTGACACGTACTATTTTTGTAAAAACACTCAATGATTTATCTTGCTGTTGTCTTTAAAGTCTTTGTGTGTGTTGCAGCTTCTGTTTGCCATAGATTGCTGTTTTTTGAAAAGTCAGTGCCTGGCATGTGGCAAGGCGTAGAGTCGAACTAATTAGCTGTTGACAAGAATCTTAGTCTAGAGTCTGCAGTCTATTCCAAGTTGTGAACAATTCAAAAACATGTGTCAATCTAGTTTATATAAGAACTGTTACACTTACAGTAAGTAAATTATAGGATATCCTTGATAAGCAGTGTTTATGTGTATTACCGAATTTGAGTGGTCAAGAGTGCTGTTCTTCAATAGATACAAGTAGCTTTCAATAACCTACAATGTCAATATGAAATTTAACAGCTCATTAAAACACAAGTACTATTTTACAAATAAGAGAGATTAGTCCATCATGCTGAACATTTGGAGTTGTAGTTTATGCATGAGAGCTCATTTGGTGTGTGTGTGTGTGTGTGTGTGTGTGTGTGTGTGTGTGTGTGTGTGTGTGTGTGTGTGTGTGTGTGTGTGTGTGTGTGTGTGTGTGTGTGTGTGTGTGTGTGTGTGTGTGTGTGTGTGTGTCTTGCCATCTAGTTGGAATAGAACAGCTGTCGATCTGGGTCTCATGTTGCAAACCAGGAATAAAACTACTAAAACATCATTCTGAAGTTGTTAGATATAGCTGATGCTGACGAACACTTTAATACAAGTAGTTTTATGGCCACTCATACGTAGTGAAGTGATGCTTGACATGACTTCGCTGTCTTAGTAGTTGTGGTAGGAGATATGCAGTTGAACTCTAAGCAGGGACATTGAGTCCTATACTACAACAACTACAACAAGGTATTCTGTTTGGGAGTATACGTGATGGAGTAAGGATGTGAATGAAGATAGTGGAGAGCCAACATAAGGCTCTTGACAACCAAGCCATCATAGTTTGATGTAGAGAATAATTTTAGTTCACGTGCAGGCTGATGATCAGATGACCAGCTGTGAAGTATGAATACATGTAAGTCCTTTGGGAATAGGCTAGAACTGAAACGTATATAACTTGTGAAGGACAGGAAATTGCATGCTTTATTAACTTGATTGAGATAAGACAAAAGATAAATTCGATAAAATGCTTGTGTATTGAACGCGGTCATCTTGAATGGCTTCGATTACTTGCAGATGGTGTTTATAGATTAAAATATTTCAGGACAGCCAGAAAATGAAGCAATTCTATGCTTAATTAACTTAATGACTTCTAGCTATCTTATTAATATTAATAACTTCACAAATATATCAGAAGTTACCAACGTGGCACGTGACTGTAGGCTTTAGGTGTACCGTGCAAGTAAGAAATACTATTTCAATGTATACCAACCTCGTCAACGAGCCAACTACTGCCTTCCAAACACTTTGTGTTTAAGTGACCCTCACAGATGTCATGAGAATCACGATCAGCCAGTGGTTCATCAACGTCTACAATTTCAGCGAATTCCAATTCCTTTTCCATCTACTGTAAGGTGAAAGTTGTTAAGATGTCTAAAATAATTTCCATATGTAAATTTAATAAAAGTACTACAGTTCTTACCGCCACAGGTGCAAAACGTGCTACGCATGCGGACAAACCACGTGCACGTTATCGGCACGTGCGGCTTTTGACTTTGTAGTAACTCAATTGAACAGTTCGCCTTTCTGCAAATTAGTGCACGTAAACCACACGAATTGCGATTGTTTCTAGCTGATTTCAACAAACTTCAGAATCAACAAATAGACATTCACAATGCTAGCCTAGACTCGATCTGAACAAGCTGGTTACGTCTGTACAGTATATTGCATCTATTGCACGTATATGCTTTACACAGAGACTTCAATTTGTTTGCCCAAGATCTTTTAATTTCTGTCCCAAGAAAGACAACTCAGATTCAGATTCACATATCTAAAACATAGATTCCTCTGCTTCTATATATATGTCGTCCAAAAAATTCGCGTTATATGTGTAGTAATTATGGGTCATAGAATTCAGTACGAGGTCTGCTACAGTATGCCATACTCCTGTACTTTGTTTTTCTTTTTTTGAAAGCTGCCAGGAAGAAAAAGAATTACTATAGATAGGGCAGCTTCGGCTGCAAACTGTAGACAGAAACTCTCTCTTGAGATGCATGGTATCCATAGATTGATGTTTGGTTGATGCGGTCACCTAGAAGACTAAAACCCACATTGACAATGGCTATACAGAGAACAAGTCTCACTGAAAGACATTAACCTGATACAGTAGTCGAAGAATTCATGGCATGATGATCCAGTACTGTTTGTTTGCACAAATGTCATGTTACATATAGGTATATATATATATATATATATATATATATATATATATATATATATATATTACTACACCAGTAAACATAGCAATAATATACACATAAACATGCAAAGATATGCACCTGCACACATAACCATAACCCAGATCTATAGACACCGTCACAGGTATACACACACACACACACACACACACACACACACACACACACACACACACACACACACACACACACACACACACACACACACACACACACACACACACACGTGTGATGTGCATGTGCATGTTTATTTTCTCTGTCCAAGACCATGTGTCTGTGTGTCTGTTTGTGTACAGTTACTTAGCATATCTCTCTATATGTGTATCTACATTACACTACTCTACACCATTCATGCACACGCAAGCATGCAACGACACATGTGAGCGTACACACACACACACACACACACACACACACACACACACACACACACACACACACACACACACACACACAGTTACAGGCTTTGCTAGATCAACAGCATAAATTGACAGACAAACAGGTACATGTACCAAATTCATTTGCTCGTATGGATGTATGTATGTACTAATTAACGTAGAACCATTATTGACTGTATATATCTCTCAATATTGACTGTATAAATAAATCAATATTGACTGTATATATTACTCAATATTGACTGTATAAATCAATCAATACTGACTGTATATACTAATCAATATTGACTGTATAAATAAATCAATATTGACTGTATATATTACTCAGTATTGACTGCATAAATCAATCAATATTGACTGTGTATTGACTATATAAAATTAATCAATATTGACTGTATAAATTAATCACCATAATGACTATAAATCAATCAATATTGACTGTATAAATCAACCAATATTGACGGTGTATATCAATCAGTTTGAATGTATAAATCAATCAATACTGACTGATTTCACAGTCATTATATTGATTGATACATACAGTCAATATTGATTGATTTATACAGTCATTATTGATTGATTTATACAGTCATTATTGATTAATTTTATATAGTCGATATGAATTGATATATACAGTCAATATTGACCTATTTATACAGTCACTATGTTGATTGACTTATACAGTCAATGAAAACAGACAGACAGACAGACAGACAAGGACATTTATGTCCCTTTATTTTGCTTAATCTGCAAGTTGTATTTAGCTGTTGGACAATGTGAACTGTACTTAGCCTTGCTTGCTTTTATATTGTTTCAAACTTTCTAACTTCATTTAGGAAAATATATGGAAAGACAAACAGAAAGGCTGCAGACAGGCAAACAGACAGTTGACAGTAGGACGTACGGACAAACAGAATTTAAGATAGGGCTTTGTGCTGGCCATGCAGTTGAGACAATGATTTTGTTGATTCCCATGCAGACTAAATGATCTTGGCTCTATCTAAAGAAATGTTGGACATTTTTCTCAGCAACATATAGCACAATTGTTTCTCAAGAATTGCCAACCATTTGTATTTCCATTGATAGGAATAAGAGAGTTGCATGGCTCCATCATATGTACTGCATACGCTGTCCCACACTCCTAGCGACATCTCTCCATTCTTCACAGCTTTGCCTTTTCCAAGTGACTCTCTCGTGTTGTCTACACGTTGCATTTGCCAGTAAAGACTATTAACATTTGTAATACAAAATCAATTTAGTAAACTAGCTCAATAGTGTACTAAATTATGAATGAGCTGAAACTTGTAAGAAAGTATCTTGTTTATGAGAGTGCAAAAGTAATGTACAGATAAAGTGGTTTAAACTTTTGACCCCAGTCACTGTACATAGATACGTCACATTACAACAAACAAAGGAACAATAAACAAACAAAACCAAAATCACAAGTATACATGTACTTGTCATCAATAGTTTATTGAAATCAACAAAACAGACAGCTGTCATCTTTCTTGCTTCGTACATGTTAATGTCAAAAAATATTATATTATGTCACAAAGCAGCATAACACAATTACTTCTTATTATCTCTAACATCTCTAGTAAAACTCTGCTGTGTACTGGCACAACAACAAATCTAACTGTTGATATCTATATACAAATATTTGTTGTTCAAATACACACGTATGCACACACAGACACACACACACAGACACACACACACACACACACACACACACACACACACACACACAGACACACAAACAGACACACACACACACACACACACACACCACACACACACACACACACACACACACACACACACACACACACACACACACACACACACACACACACACACACACAGTACACTAATTATATAACTGTCATTCATGTCACCAACCATATAACAACCAATGCCATAGTGTGCCATAGTGTGTAGTTTCAAATATGATAATGTCAATTGGCAAAGGGCATATCCAATGTATACACCTGTAAGTATCAACCTAGTTGTATATATATAGTGTTTATCTTCTAAGAAATCTTTTGGTACTAGTAGTAGTTGTCAAATAGAATTAATTAAGTTGCAAATTTTCTTTGTGGACGAGGCTTGTAAGTGTCAACCTAGTGTGTGTGTGTGTGTGTGTGTGTGTGTGTGTGTGTGTGTGTGTGTGTGTGTGTGTGTGTGTCTGTGTGTCTGTGTGTGTGTGTGTCGTGTGTGTCTGTGTGTGTGTGTGTGTGTGTGTGTGTGTGTGTGTGTGTGTGTGTGTGTGTGTGTGTGTGTGTGTGTGTGTGTGTGTGTGTGTGTGTGTGTGTGTGTGTGTGTGTGTGTGTGTATTTATCTCCTAAGAAATCTTTTGGTACTAGTAGTAGTTGTGAAATAGAATTATTTAAGTTAGCTGAATACTTTGCACTTTGGTACTGTGAAATAGAAGTAAGTTAGCTAAATACTTAATTAATTAAGTCAATTTGCACTTTCAATTAGTAATTGCATATTATATAATTGCACACATAAAATAGATTTGCAATAACTAGTACACAATTTGATGTATGCAGTGTATGCAACAGTGTAAATATTGCCGCACAATTCAATCCAGGCAATACATGCACCCAAAAAAGATCTCAAAACAAATAGATTTGTTTAACCGCAAAACCCAGTAATCATTATAATCATTTCTAGATTACAAATCACGTTACCTGCCGTCCAATATATTTGAAGTCGATTTGTGCCGAGAAAACCACGTTCAGCCGACGTGACGTTCAAAACTGGGGCCCCCTTTAAATAAACAGTGCAGGTTACTGCTCGAAAGATGCGCAAAAAGGCAGCAGTTCGTTTACGTCAAAATCGCGGTTGTAACATGTCCGTTGACTACCGAGAATCAAAGCTGCGCTGCGAGCCTCGTACTAACAGACCACTTTCGCTCCAGCGACTAAGTCGTAACCTCGTCCAAAAAGAAAATTCGCGCGGGCCGGTATGGTCTCACGAATCGATTTCGTCCGTCTGGTCTGACTGTTTCCGTGGGTTGCATATCCACCATCGCAGGGAGCCGAGAAGTCGTTGTACAACCGCAGACAACAGACCAGACATCGTATTTTCTAACTCGGACATTGGAAACAACGTTGACCTAGATATCTCCCTCGCCCACCCATGGAGTAGTGACATCTTTCTATCATTTGCTGCTGTTAGTGGTGCCGCTGCAGAGAGAAGAGCAGACAGGAAGAAAGAGAAATACAGCAAACAGCAATTGCCAGGTGGCATAATTGCCACTGTAAACCCACTGATAATGAAGCATTTTGGAGCTTGGGGGATCGATGGGTGGAAACTTCTGTGCAAATTATCAAAGAAGCCATCGGACAAAGTGGGACGACCGAAGTCTGCGGAGTTTATCGACTTCTGGTTCAAACGTTTTTCTGTTCATCTCCAGAAGTGTAATGCTAGAGTCATCTCTAGAAAGCTATCTTCAATGTCTGAAGACAACAGATGTGACCTCTTTGCTACCCAGTACTTTAGTCCCTAGCTGGTACTGGAGGCTTTGCTCGTACACTGTAGGTTTTAAGTGTAGTCCTCACTTTGTTTTACACGAGTTTCAATTTTAGCTTAATTTAGTTGATGAACATTACTGGTAGTTGGACAGTAAATAGTACCATGAATTGCAAAACGTATCATAGATAAAAGGTCAAATATATGTGATGGACAGACAGACAGAGAGACAGACAGACAGAGAGACAGACAGACAGACAGATAGACAGACAGACAGACAGGCAGATAGATAGACAGAAAGATAGACAGACAGATAGACAGACAGACAGACAAATAAACAGACAGACAGACAAATAGACAGACAGATAGACATATATAGAGACAGACAGACAAACAGACAGACAGACACACAAACCGATGGACAAACAAACTAAACTAAAGCCATATAGTTGTTCCTCATGCTCGCACCATCAACAAAGTGTGTCAAGAATGGCTGCCACAATTTGGTGCATGGTTCCTGATAAGAGAAGGCTAGTGGCTGTCATGCAAATTTGCACGTCACGTGCACCACGGAACTGATCAGAGGAGACGGCCTCACATCAAAGAGAGGGCACCTGAGAGAGACTTATGTACTACATGCATTCATAGCTGGCTATAACTACATCGATACATTGGCACTCGTCAATAACAAATCACTGCTGATATTGCTAATAAATTTATGTGGTGTGTGTGTGTGTGAGTGTGTGTGTGTGTGTGTGTGTGTGTGTGTGTGTGTGTGTGTGTGTGTGTGTGTGTGTGTGTGTGTGTGTGTGTGTGTGTGTGTGTGTGTGTGTGTGTGTGTGTGTGTGTGTGTGTGTGTGTGTGTGTGTGTGTGTGTGTGTGTGTGTGTGTGTGTGTGTAATCATGTTGTGTTTATTAACACCGATTCTGTTTCAATTAAGTGCTCTTACTTGAAAAGGAATGAGCTCGAGCACACACACAGAATTTTGACTGTTAGGATTGCGAATACTAAACAACTTATCAAGTCAACAATTCAAAAAGAAGCTATGTTATTGTTATTAGACTCACTTCTACAGTTATTCTCGCAAGATATAGTGTGTGTTTAAATCTAATAAAGCAGCGTCTTAATTGAAAACACGTGCATGCTTTGATAGAAACCACATACTCGATGAATTAGTCTAACCACACTAATTTAGCCTATCGATTTGTTGCGTAATACAATGTCAGTTTCTGTTCTTCGTACTTACAGCGACGCATGAAATTGAATAACCGTTTTATTAACTTGATACAATGGGTCTTCCAGAGCAAGCCCAACGATGCGCGCCCATCAAAGAGAAAACTCGATTCGAATACGAGCAATTATGGGAGACCATCGTAGATCTCATCCAAGGGTGGTGAGTTTGTCCACCCAACTGTTAATGTTTTGGGATATTCTTTCCATTTGACGAACGCTCGTTGTCCCTTTCTCCATATCACCTTCTCGATACGAAACACATCATGGCTCGTCTTCTGTAGCTCTGGCTCGTTGAAGGATCCGTCGACGGGCTCACCATTCAAATCTTTGATCTTATAGGTCACTGGGTTGGTGTTCTGTATGTCGACGATCTCGAAAACTTCTTCGATCCAGTCGGGTGTGTATCCCTTTTCAAGGTGGTCTTTTTCTTGGATATTCAAACAATCACCGACTTTCATCGTTGTTACAACAACGAGTTTGTGGGGCTCGACTGTGTCACCATACAGATGATTCCAAACCGTTGATTCGTTTCGTTTGTCGCTGGTTTTGTGGGGCTCATTCGTATACACCTGTCATACGAGATATTGTATTTTTTCAACTATTCACCCAAAAAGTCTATGTACTTATAGGTGTTGTTGGCCGACATGTATTCCTACATTCTGGTTTTTAGGGTTCGATTCAATCTTTCCACCAATACCACTTTACCCTCATTGTATGTGGAATATCTGTCGATACCGTTGTTCTCTAGCCAGCGATCCATATGCATGGTCCTATTGTAAAATTCACCACCTCGATCCACCCACAACCTACTGGGTTTTTCTTTTGGTATAGTGTCAAAAGCACGAACTATATTTTTACCCGTCTTGTCTACCAACGTACTAGACCACGCGTACTTGCTGAAAACATCGATGACGTTGAGAAGATACCTGATTCCGTCGGTATTTTTCGAGAAAGACTGCATGTCGACAAGACCTGCGGACCACGTGTCGTCCACACCTCCCACCCTGATGCATCTTGTCGAAAACCGCAGTTTCGCGGGTTTATGAAGTTGTTCGGCTAGTAGGTCCGTCCACGATACTATTTTACCTCCACCCACCGTGCCAGGTAGACGCAATCCCTTTGCGGCTCCACTACCAGATGTCACTTTGAGAAGCGGCTCGATAAGCGGTATAGCAGTTATAATTCCACCCAATCCAGCACTTTCGATTTCTTTCCTCGACATAAATCTGGATTTTGTGGTTCCAGACACTGGGCACGTCGATCTCATCACTATCCTATTGTTCTTTGTCCTCATAGAAGTCGGATTCACTTCTGGAGTCTCTCTTTTACACCTCACACAGTACGACACCGTGGTTCTATATACACGCCTACATTAAAAAGTGTTTACATGAAACAGCCCACACGGCGTTCATTTTTCAATGACGGCATTTGGGTAAAGTCGAGCAGAATATCTTGCATGGAGCGACCTTGCCAACGATGAACGATAAAGTATAGGCAATAGTAACCACACAGGACGCTATTTATATCTTGTAGTATGCTCGAATTATTCACTATGCCTTTTCCTGTCGTTTGTATATACCGGTAGACAGCCTCCGAAGGTCGCATTCCCAAACTATCAAAGTGTTCCACATCTCGTGTCTTGGGGTCGCTATAGATGGCTACCCAATGGGTTCCATCATCATCAAAGTAATCTTCTTCTTTGATGACTAGAGACTCATTGGCTTTGGGCTTGTTGGTTAGGGTGTCTTTATTATAGGTATTTCTATAGTTGTACACCCCACGATTGTCGAGGTCACGATCGCAATACCAAAGCATATTGGTCGCCGTACTTCAACTGTATAGTCGTCCGAAAATTAGATCTAATTTATGATCGTGCTGGCTTGAGGTAGATATTGATTGACGTCTTCGACTATGTGATCGTCGATTTGGTATTGGATAGATCGAAAGAGCGACCATCTGTTGTTGACGAGTGTGACGACATCGGTAGCGGCGTAATTGGAATCGTCGGCCGCTTTGACCAGTTTACCTCTAACCTCCAGCATCGCTTTGTAAGAAATCCGGTATTCGTCTAGATCTCGAGTCTCTATTTATGCTCTCCGAGTTTTGTTCATGTTACTGGAGTCGTTAGGGAGATATTCGATGTATTCGAACTCGGTGATCGAGTCGTCCTCTATGGGATCCTCGAGCATTTGAAAGTAACAAGGGCGTAGCGTCCAGTCCGACCGGTCCGGCCATGGCCGGACCGGTTTTTGAAATATGCACTTTCGCCAGACGCTCAATGGCATCAACTTCCGTTTTAAGGGTATAGCCGATTAAATAAGTAATATATTTCTGCTCATGCAGTACTTTGTGCGTCGGCCTTGCGTTCTCCAGACGTCAGTTGAAGGTACTGTACAGGCTCGGAGACCCAGCCGATGCGAGGCTAAGATGTGTGCAGGTAATGCACGGAGGTCCGAGGCCGCTAAAACAGACACTTTGTCGATCAGTTCGTGCTTAAATGAGTTTGTGGCTGGTAGTGAGCACAGACTTCGCATTTTTGGAAAGTTCGATTAAGGTTATGAGCAGCAATAAGTATCAGTTTTAGAATTAGACATGGCTGTCATTATAGTTCTCGTTAATTAAAGTTGTCCCGCCCATCTACTAGCGTGCGCTACATTGCCCAGCCCACTAGCGCGCGCTAGGCCGGACCGGTTTTCATTTACTTCCTACGCCCCTGAGTAAGGTGATTCGATCTCTGACGTTTCCATTGCACTATATTAGAGGTTACATAAAATTCATCGCAATCGTTTGACACCATTACCCGCGACTACATTACTCAAGACAGCACGAGATTAACTATGATGAGTTCGTTGCTACGCTTTTGCAGAACTCTCTGGACCTGTGCATTGAATGTCAGAGTTTTGATCTTGCCTAAGGTGCCCGTAGGTCTATCATACTGGCGATCTGTCCCACCCTGGAGTCCTAAACTTTGGACAAAGCTTTTTGAGTGGTTGCCACTCCCTTGGCGAGCGCTTTTTGTGTCAGGTCCTGAGCCTTTTTTGACAGCCAAGTCTTTACCCTTAGCCACAAGATCTTTTGCCTTGGATATGGCCAAGTCTTTCCCTTTAAACGCTAGAGTTTTTCTGCGTTCAGAGCCTTTTTGGCCCCTAATTTGAGTAAATCCTTGTCTTTGTTCAGAAGCCTCTTGAATCCCGATTTCACAACATATTTGGCAACATCCCACAGGTTTTCCTGGAAAGATTCTCTAATGATTTTCTTACGATACAACAGATTGCGTCTGTACAACATGGTTGTCACTATACCTATAGGTTATATAGTTTTCATGTATAATAAGAACGTTGTTCTTTCCTTATTGAAATCGATGGGTCTACCGTACTGGTCGGTCACACGTATGGTGATGCTGCCCTATCACAAAGTGTCAAAATTTATTGTTTGGATGTTTAGTGGAATCATCAGATGAGAAAGTATTTTGACTAGTGTAGAAACAGTCTAAACGTAACCTCGGTGCATTTTTCATTTGAGAAAGTTTGATGTTTGTGTGGTATTTAACAATCATTTAGCACTATCACAGAGTGTCAAAGTTTATTGTTTTGAAATCATCTGATGAGAAAGCATTTTCACTATTGTAGAAACTGTCTGAACGTAGCCTCAGTAAATTTTTTACTTGAGAAAGTTTGATGTTTGAGTCATCATCGTACTAAGCAACATGCAATCGTCAGATGAGAAAGAATCTAAAGTTTGCAACCTATCCAAAACATGACATAGCATCACTGGTATAAATAATTCAGCTCTCTCACGTATTGCTCAGTTGAGCTCTTGGTTGGTACCAGAGGAAGTTACTTTCTCCTTTGAGATGTCTGAGTCGAGCAGAAAATCAGGGAGTGAATTCAGCAATGCTAGGCGTATGCTACAGAATGCAATGATAGAATTAGATCGAGTGGCACAACAGATGAGCTGTAGACAAACAGAAGATTCTCGATCTCCAGAAACACCTTCTCAACAACCTAGAGAATTGTCATCATCTAGAGAACGACTAGACAGCGACAACGTGGCTTTCATGAGGTCGACAGCTTTGGCAGCAGAACAAAGAAGATTGTTTGGTCGATCTTCTGGTCACAGTCGTCGACATAGTTCTAGACCTAGCGGTCGACACGGCAGTTCCAGTCGTTCATCACAAACAACGACAAGTCATGCCTACGGTCGCTCGACCAAAAGGCAAATGATTACAATCCATGCAATTTGTTTATCGGATCACCAGCAAAGCATTCCTCCATCTCGCGAAACTAAGCTGAAGCTATCATTGGCGGGGCTAGGAGAGCAAGACATTTCCGTTGGCCACGATGACGATGCTCTGGAAGTCCACAATGCAATTGTTCAGACGTTTTCACCCCTGGAAAGAGCAGGATATGAAATGATGCGTCTTACAAGTCGGAGAACTCTCGAAGTCCTGCGTACAGCAAATGGTATCCTAAACGCAAGAAATGTCAAGGCAGCCTTGAACCGGGCGAGATTGTATCTCAGACCAATAAAGCATTCTTTACCCCTAACGGATACATCACAAAGACCAACAGTACGCTAAGTTCTATTTAATTCTGACTGTTTTTAAATTAGTATATAACTTATTACAATATTTGTTTTTGCTAATTTGTTATAGAATCTAGGTGAAGAGCAGGAACCGACTGTTACATGCGATACGTGCGGTGCTGACATTGTTCAGGTATCACTTCGAGAGCACTGGAGATGCTGTTCTAGTTCTTCTGAAACAGTAGAAAACGAACCACCTCAATCTCCACGAGTGAGAGTTATATCGTATGTTTGGTGACTACATTTGCAAAGGTATTGTTTTTCTGTTGCAGTTGGCACCCATTGCCTCTCGTACGCGTGATGAGTCACCAAGCCCATCATCGGGTATATTAATTTACTACAAATATATTCAGACTTCAAACTGAGCAATACAATTACATATTTAGAAATTTTTGTGATGTCTCAAGTTAGAGAACTACGTCAAGTATTTCCAGATAGGACTGAATCGTTTCTGAAAAAAGAGCGATTCACGATTTTTCTACCGTTGAGAGCGCTGTAGAAGCTGTGCTGGATGGACTTATTCCACAGGTAAACTCAAAACTAAATTTCTAAGATAGAACGTATTGATCTTTCTATGCATACAGAGCCCAACAGCACAAACAGTCTACACCGATGAAGTGGGTGATTTGTCTGATCTCTTGGAAAGCTATTGCCCCGATCTCGGTACTTTGCCAGCAACAAGAATAGCTGTTGCAAGAGACAGCGTACTAACTGACACAGTCGCTTTTTTTATAAGCAAGAAGTTTGACATACGAAGCACATTTAGAGTTCGTTTTGAGAACGAACCAGCTGTTGATGGAGGAGGCCCAAGGCGAGAGTTTTTTACTCTGCTTTTGCGTAGCTTAATTTCTCCGGATACTCCTTTTCGTCTCTTCGAGGGTAAGGCTGGTCATATACTGCCAATTCACAACATCGACGCTCTCATGGGAGGAATGTTCAAGTTTGCTGGCAATATGATTGCAGCGTCTATTGTTCAAGGAGGACCGGGCTTTCCGATGTTCTCGAGTGCGTTTTATGCATATTTACAAACTCAAGACCTAGATGATGTGTATGCTCTTGCAACGCCTGATGACATTCCAGACTCAGCTGTTGCTCACTCTGCTAAGCAGGTAATAATAATTTCTAAATTTAATAATTGTTTATTTTATTTATTACTTGTTTATTTTATTACAAGTTGATATCTAATGTATTGCTTATTAGATTGGAAGACAAGACATTTCAAATGAAGAATTTGAAACTCATGTAACGGTGTTACAAGATTCTGTTATTGCAGCTGGCTATCCTTATCGACTTACTAACGAAAATCATGGAGAAGCAGTTCGCAGCCTGCTTGTGCATGAGATAATTTTGAGCAGACGTTCAGAAATCGATCAAGTCATAGCAGGACTCGGACCTGAAATCTGCACGATGGTAAAGGAGCATGGGAAAGTAATGTCGAGCCTATTTACAAACGAAGGTCAAGTGCCACTCGTAGCTTCTGAATTTCTTAAGCTTGTGACGTATGAAAATACGTTACCTCAACATTTGAAGGATTACTTTCAGCGGTACGTCTTAGAAGCAGGTATGTAACATACTTTTTAATCATTGACGCAACTGCATGATTACTTGGCCTTTTTAGTCTAGCTAGCTAGGCTAGCTGTATAAATATGCATCTACTATTTTACCCGGTTTTTGTTGAAACAGATGAGAAACACCTTCGTTTGCTGCTGCAGTTTGTCAGTGGAGTGTCAGCAGTCCCTCCGATGGGATTCCAGATGCCGGATAGCATCACAGTTTCAAGTATCCGGTCACGTTATCCAAACTGCTCGACGTGTGCAATGATATTGGAGCTCCCTATTAACTGCACCTTATATGACAAGTTTTCTGATGCTCTCAGAACAGCCACTGAACTTCAATCAATGGGTTTTGGAATTGGATAAATATGACACATAAATTTTGCACTACTTTCTTTGCTAGATTTGACTAGGCTTTTAGTAGATGCATGTTTGGTTCTATGATTATTGTGTTAGAATACAATAAGGAATTGTTTAAGAAATATCCTTGGCTCGATTACAGTCGTGCAGAGGATGGGGCATTCTGCCAAGCCTGTGCATTTTTTGCTCCGAAGTTACCTGGTGGACATTCTACAGGTCAGTTCGTGACTGCACCCTTTAGAGCATGGCGAAAACTATCTGACAGGACGCTAGCTCATGGCAAGCTTGATTACCATCTTGCTTCTCTGGCAAAGATGAGTGCATTCTTGGATTTTATAGTAACCCATCACAAGCTATTGACACAGTGCTTGTATCCGAGGCTCGCAAGCGGATGGAGGCTAACAAGAAAGTGATTTCGTCTCTGTTAAAAATACTTTGCTGTGTGGAAAACAAGGCTTAGCGTTTCGTGGTCATCGTAATGATTGTTTCAACTGGGAGGATACCGAGTATAAACACTCAAACCCAGGGAATTTCATTGAGCTTGCATGCTTTAGGACTGAAACTGACAATATTCTCTCTGAACATCTCAAGAACTCTCCAAGAAATGCTAGATACACATCCAAAACGATTCAAAACGAATTGATTGAAGTGGTTGGCAAGTACATCTGCAACGAAATCATAGCAGAGGTAAAGAAGAGCAAATACTACACTGTCATTGTTGATGAAGTCACTGATATTTCATACAAAGAGCAGCTCTCAATTTCTCTTCGCTACGTTTATTATGGTACTGTGAAGGAAGTATTCGTTGCCTTTGTCTCAGTAGAAAGGATCACAGGAAAGAATATTGCTGCAGCAATCTTGAACTGGATACAGACAGTTGGATTGTCACCAAGTGATATGCGAGGGCAGTGCTACGATGGAGCCAGTAACATGTCTGGAGAAAGATCAGGGTGTAGTGTTGTTATTCAACAGCAAGCTCCAAAGGTTGACTATTTCCACTGTGCTGCTCATCGATTGAATCTTGCTGTAGTGTCTGCATGTAAGATCCAAGCATTCATGAATGTTGAGGCATACATCAGAGAAATTGCAAGGTTCTTCGCATTCTCTCCCAAAAGACAACGACTGTTTGATAAGACAATGGATAAATTCCTTCCAGAAGCCAAGGCCCGAAGTCTCAAAGACGCCTGTAGAACAAGGTGGGTTCAACGTATTGATTCGTACACAGCCTTTCTGGAGTTGTTACCGGCACTTCACACATCTCTGCAAGCTATGGTTTCTCCAGGACAACACAAAGACTTTGGTACTGATTGGGGCTGGGATGGCAATACAATCACAAAGGCGAATGGCTATCTGTATCAGCTTCAGTCGTCTTCTTCCTTAGTTTGCTTCAAGATTCTCCTTGAAATCTTGCAATGTCTCAAAGGCCTCACAGTCAAGCTTCAAATGCAAGCATCTGATGTCATGTATGCCTACAAGCAGGTTCAGTCAGTACGTTTAATCCTACAGAAAACGAGAGAGGACTGTGTCCAAGAATTCAATAAAATCTTTGCCGAAAGTCTTAAGTTAGGACAAGATCTCCATGGTGAAGACTTTGAGTTGACCAAACTGCGCATTGCAAGGCGACAGTCTCATTGAAGCAACATTGAAACATGCAGTGCAGAGCAGCGTTATTGTGTAAGCATGTACAATGAGTTCCTTTCTCATGTCATAAGAGAGCTTGACAACGGATTTTCTGGAAACCAGTACTTGGTTCACGGCTTGCTTCATTTGGTTTCAAGTAAGGTTGCTTCTGAATCTCATGATGACTTTCCAGAAACACTCAGTCAAGCTGCTGATTATTTCGAAGATTGACTTGCCTCATCACGACATGCTTTCCATTGAGTATGGAATGTGGGTCCGGAAATGGAGGTGTTCAGATGAAGTTCCAACAATGCTTGTTGATGCACTCAAATCATGTGATGAGATACAGTTTCCTAACATATTCGTTTTGTTGAAGTTGACTTTAATTAACGCTTCCAGTCACCACTTGCGAGTGTGAGAGAAGCTTTAGTCAACTCAAACTGATTAGAACCTGCAGAAGATCTACAATGATAGATGATCGATTAAATGGATAGGCAATCATGAAAATAAACAGTGATCGATGTGAAATAATTCGTAAATCTCCAGAAGCACTAAATCTACTTGTGAACTCATTTGCATCATTACATCCTAAGAGAATGAAGATTACTTTTGTTCTAGCTAATCAATAATTTCACGTTTTTAACATGTAAAATCATTTAATTCCACCGTGTACATTGTACTAAACATTATGTCTTAATTAATGTATATAATATTATATCTATGACATATATAAATAGCCTTAGCTGCTATAACCATAGATTGAGATAGCTAGCTTGCTGCTACCAGCTGGTGCAGCTAGTTCTTGTTTCTGCTGGGGAATTATTTGGAATTGGTTTTACGCCCAAGGGAGACAGCTCCAAAGTTCTTAATTATTAAAGTGACTGAATCCTAAGAAAAGTAGGCAAAGTAGGCGTGGTTAAAATTGTGTTTTTATAGACCCCTCCTTTCTCAATTTCTGAATCCGCAACTGGATTGCACGCGTACAATGGACAGCCCTTGAATGTGCAAGAAGACGCGAAAGTTCTTGCAAGATAAAAGAGACAGCAAGTAAATGTAAAGTTTCATGTGGTAAAAGTGCAGCATATGTACAGTGTATTTATAGTGTACGTATATAGCATGCACGTATATGTTTTGTTCTTTGGCTAACTGCATGCAGCTGATCTAGTCTTAGTTGTATATGATTTCGTACAACTAAACTGCCTTTAGAGGCAAAGCACGGGTACACAAATAACCGTGGTTCGAAATCACCACCATGCGTGTCAAATTGCTTTGAATCATGGCAGGTGATTTGTCTTATACCCCATTTACACGAGCGCTTGTAAGCGTGCCAGTCCGTGCTGGCTCGGTTTTAATGGTACCTGTAAACGTGGGCCAAGCCGTGCCAAACCGTGCCAGCTCGGCACGGTATTTCTAGCCGGCCAACGCGCGCTAGCCTGGGCTGGCTTTTGTCAAGTACATCGTATAAATGCATAGCGTGCTGGAAACAGGACCGCGCGTGCTCATTCGATAGTCTCGCGTAGCCAGAGCTTCTTTCGCCGCGTCATACTTCGTGCGAAAATGGCACAAATAGAGACGGAGACTCTGTGTCTTATCCAATTATTTGTGGAGCGATCAAGATGAGCAAGAAGTTCAGCTTTTGAAATCGGCCTCCGTTGCTGCATGTGCGCAACAGTCGCCTGGCGATAGACGTACGACGACTCGCATTCTCGATATGACTGTTGTAAAGTCATAGAGAAAAATCGCGAGCTGCCCGTTGCAAACGTGAGCTAACGCGAGCTATGTCAAGCTCAAGTAACTAACGCACGTTAGTGACACGCACTGGCGTCCTTCTAAGAAGTGTGTCGTGTAAACGCAAGCTGGTATACTGGGTTGGCAAGGGTTGGCGCGGCTCGGCTCGGCTCAGCTCGCTATGCTTGCTCGTGTAGATGGGGTATAAGCATAAGCTATGCACTTCATTCGACGTGTCTGCGTGTAAACAAGATAGTTCTTACCGCGGAGGCAAACTGCAGGTGTTCCTCTGTCTTGCAGATGCGGCGATCCAACAGATAGATCAAGCAGTCGTCACAGAAGAGTCGAACGAGATAAAACGATCCAAAACTAGTGCAGCGTTCCAACGTCATTCTTTGCATTATCTCCGACAATATGTAGGACCAATTGAGTAGAAATTGACCGACCGCCTTCGACTGGTGTACACGGTTTCGTACAAGTATTGTTTCCAGCCAACCGGATATTTGTTCAAAGGATGTCGGTTGTTGTTGCAGTTTCTGTTCGAATTCTTCCTTTGCCAGCTGGATGTGCGCGTGGTCGCAGTCGCACACCAGCGCCGATTTCTTTTGAATGATGGCGAAATTAATCTGTTTAAAGTCGGTTAGCATTTGTGATACTTTCTCGGGACTTTCGAACACGGCGCGTGCTGATTGTGCAAGCTGGTTTAGGGAGATGGTACGACGAAGCTTGTGGCAGAAAACGTCGACGGTCGAGACCTGCAGTAATAGTTACAGATGGTGTTAGACATAGGGATGTGACAGAGTGTGGATGAGCGGGTCTGCTCATTTGTGTGTGTGCGTGCGTGCGTGAGTGCGTGTGAGTGTCTCTCACTGTGTGTGTCTCTCGCTGTGTGTGTGTGTGTGTGTGTGTGTGTGTGTGTGTGTGTGTGTGTGTGTGTGTTTGTGTGTGTGTGTGTGTGTGTGTGTGTGTGTGTGTGTGTGTGTGTCTGTCTGTCTGTCTGTCTGTCTGTCTCTCTGTCTGTCTGTATGTCTGTATGTCTGTATGTCTGTCTGTCAATCACATATATTTGAACTTTTATCTATGATACATTTTGCAATGCAGGGTACTATGTACTGTTCAACTAGTAGTGTTCATCAACTAAACTAAGCTAAAATTGAAACTCATGTAAAACAAAATAAGGACTACACTTAAAAACTACAGTGTACAAGCAAAGCCTCCAGTACCAGCTAGTGGCTGTCTGTATGTCTGTCTGTATGTATGTATGTCTGTATGTCTGTCTGTCTGTCTGTCTGTCTGTCTGTCTGTCATATATATCAACTAGACCAACATTGGTCTCTAAAAATTACCAACTTAGGTTAGATGCTATTGGAGACTATGTCTGTCTGTCTGTCTGTCTGTCTGTCTGTCTGTCTGTCTGTCTGTCTGTCTCTCTCTCTCTCTCTCTCTCTCTCTCTCTCTCTTTGTCTGTCTGTCAGTCCCTCCGTCTGTCTGTCCGTCCGTCCGTCCGTCCGTCCGTCAGTCTGTCTGTGTCTGTCTGTCTGTCTGTGTCTGTCTGTCTGCCTGTCTGTGTCTGTCTGTGTCTGTCTGTCTGTGTCTGTCTATCTGTCTGTTTGTTTGTGTCTGTCAGTCTGTCTGTCTGTCTGTCTGTCTGTCTTTCCGTCTGTGTGTGTGTGTGTGTGTGTGTGTGTGTGTGTGTGTGTGTGTCTGTCTGTCTGTCTGTCTGTCTGTCTGTCTGTCTGTCTGTCTGTCTGTGTCTGTCTGTCTGCCTGTCTGTGTCTGTCTGTGTCTGTCTATCTGTCTGTTTGTTTGTGTCTGTCAGTCTGTCTGTCTGTCTGTCTGTCTGTCTTTCCGTCTGTGTGTGTGTGTGTGTGTGTGTGTGTGTGTGTGTGTGTGTGTGTGTGTGTGTGTGTGTGTGTGTGTGTGTGTGTGTCTGTCTATCTGTCTGTTTGTTTGTGTCTGTCAGTCTGTCTGTCTGTCTGTCTGTCTGTCTTTCCGTCTGTGTGTGTGTGTGTGTGTGTGTGTGTGTGTGTGTGTGTGTGTGTGTGTGTGTGTGTGTGTGTCTGTCTGTCTGCCTGTCTGTCTGTCTGTCTGTGTCTGTCTGTCTGCCTGTCTGTGTCTGTCTGTGTCTGTCTATCTGTCTGTTTGTTTGTGTCTGTCAGTCTGTCTGTCTGTCTGTCTGTCTGTCTTTCCGTCTGTGTGTGTGTGTGTGTCTGTCTGTCTGTCTGTCTGTCTGTCTGTCTGTCTGTCTGTCTGTCTGTCTGTCTGTCTGTCTGTCTGTGTCTGCGTCTGTGTCTGTGTCTGTGTCTGTGCGTACGAATACAGTCCAGCGTTTGCCGTAGCGCGAGCATGGTAGTACAGTAGTTGGGTCAAAATTTATACCACTATCTTTTAAGTAAATACACAAACGAACTTACATATACATATATTTGATATCAATATATTCCAGAAAGACTCAACTAGGGTGTACAACTTTTTTCTGGCTAGATTGTGGCTAGTTTAATTAATATTAATAATGAAACGTGACAAAACGCCACACAAATTTGCAGATACGTTAGCAACTGAAGATACATTAATTAAATATTATGTTCTACAACGTCAAGTAGTTGTGCAGCAACAGT
>NC_085094.1:4368406-4388999 GCF_963422355.1 Corticium candelabrum
TGTGTGTGTGTGTGTGTGTGTGTGTGTGTGTGTGTGTGTGTGTGTGTGTGTGTGTGTGTGTGTGTGTGTGTGTGTGTGTGTGTGTGTGTATTGGTACTCAAAGTGGCGAATACATGCAGAGTTTGTCTGAAGGCGGCACAAACAACAAGAAGTCGTTATGACGTCATCAACTTTTTATGACGTCATACATTTGCCGCGTGACTCGACGTTTAGACTGGTATAATTATGAACCAGTTTAGAGGACATATGTACAGTGTGTTACTGTTTTATTGCAAGTTAGCACAAATTATGCTTTGGTAAAAAATTTAGCAATAACATGGTTTTATGTTTTAGTCACTACAGTACTGTGGTGCATTCTCTTGAACGTGAATTTAATTACATGAAATTAGACACTGTTTAAGACATAATTAAGAGTGAAAACAGCAGACGTGATTTCTCCTCAAGCTGCCATTCAATTAGATTACACAACAACATGCATCTTAGTATACAGAGAGCAGTCGGCAAAACCAGGGGTGTACTTGGAGCATTTAGTTGGTCGGTTCTTTCAGCTAGTGCTTTAGTGGACCTCCCAGTCAGTTTAACATGCTCTATTCTAGGCATTCTATTTATTAATTACAGGTTTATTAAAAGAAATTGGTACATATGTATAGTATAGAGGTAATACTGATAAACACTGTACATTGCGCGCCAAGGAGTTTTGAAGTGTAAATCTGCTAACATCTGGAATGGAGTCCCAGGCTAGCACTTTAGTAGTTACAGCTTCTACATGTAATCTGGTGCAAATATTGCATACAGATTGGTCGTGCATACATATCGAGGTAAGAGCGGACCTCCGACAGAAGTGGGTCGGTTCGTTCACACACCTCGAACCTCATAGGTACGCGCTAGCAAACACAATCAGAAAGTAAGTGCGTGATTAATTGAGAGAAGTTTAATCAAAACAAACACACAAAATTTGAGAAAAATGTCATCTAACATGCGCTGAATAACCATGTTTATTTGTCTAGACAACTGTATTCTAATACAGTCCATAGCAATTTTTACGACTAAAACTACCAATTCCAATATCGTATGCTATAGCAATCTAATCTGCTGTAATACCTCTACATAGCAGCTAAGCGTCACTAGACTAGTAGTAACAATTGGCCAAAATTCAAAAGTCTCGTGTAGTCACTCTAGCATGCATCTTCCACATGAATGGTTTCCAGACAGCTGACAACTTCGCTAAACGACGGTCGTTTCCAGGCTCCTTCTGCCCAGCAAGCTTGCATTACGCTTGCATACCCTTCCGGGCAATCGCACGGAACGATGGGACGCTCGCCTCTTTCTACCGCGTCGTCGACTTCGTGAGCAAACCGATACTGCTCGAAAGGAAAGCCACGTGACCAAATCTCCCAAAGCACAATTCCAAAACTAAGCACAAAATGTATTATTACATACAATAAAATTGACGTCGTCGAGTACCTGTAGACATCGATGGATCCATCGTAGCTCTCTCGTCGTGCTAACTCTGGTGCACTCCATCTCACTGTCCCGATGCCATCTTCAGACAAATCTCTCATTTCAACTAGAAGCTCGTTTCCTGAATTCGTGTTGCTCAATGCATTGTTTCGATTTGATCGTCGGTTCTTCTGTGCCCCACTAAAGAGTCTTCCAAGACCAAAATCAGCCACTTTGACAATCCAACTTTTGCAAACGAGTAAATTCTCACTTTTCAGATCTCGATGGATTCTGGGCGGGTTCAATTTGTGAAGAAACTCCATTCCTTTGGAAGCGTCTAGAGCAAAATCTATTTTACGATTTTGATCTATTTCAATACTGACGTCATCCAGTACGTGACGTAATGAACCTCTATGCGCAAACTCGACGACAAGAAACGGTTGTGCTTGTGGACTCGTTTTACCGGCTCCGATGAAAAGTACAATATTTCGATGACGCATCGTTTGCATAAACTTAATTTCTCCTGCAAATTCCAATGACGATTGTGATTCATCATTGTTAATCAGCATTTTTACAGCAACGTCTAGATTACGGTATTGCGCTTTCCACACTCTTCCCGAAGCTCCTCCTCCTATTTCGTCCTGCAGTTCTATTTCTTGCCAACTGATCTGCCACGCATCGTTCAAAATTTGTATTTGACGACGGAAAGCCGTTTCTCGTTCTCTTCGTTTCTTGATGATGCGCCGTAATACAACAACGAGTAAAGTAATAATACCTATAACAAGAATAACCCCCGTTCCAATGTAATAATAGGTTGCGTCTTGACAGTGAGAACCAGTGAATCCGATGGTACACGAACAGACGGGAGCTTGCGTTAGCCTGTCGCTCACCACCAGACATCTTCCATGACGACAGTAACCCGTGACACAAACATTGCATTCGGTCAGTCTCGACGAACGCTCTTGTCTCGTCGTCGTTCCGTTTGGACATTTGCGGCACTCTTTTGTCTCTACATCAGAGTAAAATCCTACTTTGCAGACGTCGCAGGGAAAACGAGAAATGTTGCTCGATCCTAGTCCTTCAGGACATCCAGCCTTGATGTAAAGTAAACTAGAAGGCTCTAGACTTATTAGATATCCTCGCCAGAAATGCAAAGATGAATAGAGATGATTGTGCTGAAAATTTTCTAGTTTTTCATGTCCGACGAAATTCCAAGTCTGCAAGTGAACAATAAACATCCACAAACGGATATATACGTCGGTATTGGAGTTCAGGGTTTTAAGACACCTAGACACAATCCATAGCGTTTCACTTTGAGCGGTCGCCACAAAATGGCAATCAAATCCATTAATAGAAGTAAAAGGTGAAATTTGGTTGGTTGGTTTTAAATATCTCCACGAATTGTTAATCATGTTATATCTCCACAATTCTAAGTTCAAATTATCATATTCGTCATATCCGCCAAAAACAAACATTTCGACTCCTATAACTGCAGCAGCATGTTTATATCGAGGTGAGGGGACGCTTTCTGCTGCCTCGTTAGTAATGGGTCCGATGTAACCGGACCCACTACTCTCGATCATCTTCACTTTCTTCCAAATTCTACTTGTAAGAGAAAATTGCCAAAGATCATTAAGATGGTGGTGTCGATAATAACCTCCAAACAGCAACACTGACGTCGAGTTGATAGTGACGACTGTAAAATCATTTCTAGAAGGCCTAGGACTTTTCACTAGTCGTATGTGATCTCTTGACGCGATCAACATTGTGTACCTGGATGACACCACCAACCACACATTTTCCTGCATGTGCATGCTAATCACTTTCTTCCTCATTTCTTTGAGTATATTTATGTCTGTAACGTTGAGATATCCCTCCACTTGCCATTGCTTCGTGCCCAAGTTCATCGACCACATGGCTTGTGGCACAGACCTTACATCTTGGGACGGAAAGACAATCCGGTAATATGTGTCTCTCCACAAAGACTGAAATCTGTATTTTGATGGAATTAGAAGGGGATGGTCCATTCTATCAAGATACCACGACTGTTCTCCCCTACTATTTCGTCTCTGCATACGCCAAGTACTTGTACCACAAAATTCTGTGATGACGTAATACTTAACAATCTGACGGGCAACTCGTACAACATAGTTTCTAGGTTCTATTGAATATGAAGACAAAAATAACAGCGGTCCGAGATAATCTAAAAAAGGAATCTGTTCGAGAAAAGCGACCCCATTAGAGACAGAGAGCCTAATAACTAAACGTTGAACAATATTTATGCAAAGAATCTCTCTGGTATCCTTAACAAAATGAACATCCAAATAAAGAATGTTAGTATTATTCGGCCAAATATCATATGGAATGCAGAGTTTCGTTTTATTCCAAATTGATTTCTTTACGGAATATTTCCAAATGCATTCGTCAACTAAAGCCAAAACTGTTTTCTTTCCTGACCAACCACCAACCAAATATACACCATAAAGGACAGGAATTGTGTAGTTTCCTACTTTCTCCCAACGATATGTTGTCTGTTCTATCACACAGCTCAGTCTGTAGCCCGCAAAATGATTTCTATCGCCAATAGCGTAGAAAATGAAAACATCCTGACTACAGGAGCACAAAGAATGTTCGCTTTCCACGGACACTGCAAAAATGTCAGAATAAATATCTATCTGACTTGGCCAACTTGGCCCATCGCCCACAATCGCGACACGTTTCCATATCAGTTGTTCGAACACAAATATCCAAGTGCTGTTGATAGCATCAGGAGACAGAATGATGGCGTGTGAACTACAAATTGTCACAAGACGTAACCAGGTATTCGATGGAAGGCCATGAGCAACATTAGCAATCATTTTCCAAGAGTCTGTTTCTTCATAATGAATCCACGTTTGGTATGAAGTTGCATCATCTAAAACTGTGTCACCGATTTCTGCTGTAGACATTTCTCCAAAAACCAGTATCCTGTAACGATATTCTTGGATTCTCATCGACGGTTTAATAACTAATTCTGCAGATGCAAAGTTCTTCCCACGTGGAGTATTGCAGGTCCAAGAACTGAAACGTCCAAACTTATTAAAAGACTGACAATTACTGTTAAAAACTGCACTTGTTTTAGTATCTTTGCTTGCAAAGGTTGCAGGCGAGATATTGTCAAGTGGAAGTTGTTGTACTCCGTTCTTTGTGTTTCGACTTGGAGATGAGCTTGTGCTTAGCTTGTCATGTGCAATAAACAGAGTGAACAGAAATACGTACAGAGAGAATTCCATGCCGGCATTCGGCAACAACTTGCTAAAGCAGAATGAAACGGAAACGCTTTGCGATTGTCCAACAGTTCTAGTAAGCGATATTGCAAATTGATAAACACAACTGAACGTTTGCACATATATATTATTGCTATACATGCAGACTACTGTTCGTTTGCATTTGAAATACAAACAGCAAACAAACAAACACAAAACGACAGAGATATAAAAAAAAACAGACAACAGGGCTCGACTGTACTTCCTCACAACGAGCGAGTAGCCAACCTCCATTTGCTCGCTCACAAAAATTACGAGATAAAGGTAATACTACTAGATACTAATAATGTCGTAACCAGATGCAAAGTATCATGATTTTGATGCTACTAATACTACTGTAAGCTATTTAATTGTTAATTAACGTTGCACTTGAGTGCCAGAACGGTACTGTAGTCTGCTGTAGTCTGTAGCGACTGCTTATCATACTTGAAGAAAACAAGCAGGGGTGTAGCATGGCATGGGCTAGACAGAGACAAAATAGCCCCATCAACGTTTGTAGGCGTGGTCATAAAAATTGTGGACTGCAACCCTCTTTTCCATTCTGGATCTGCCACTGATTCTACTCTCCAGTATCAGTCAATTAGAAGCCAATAAAAGTGGACGTGTTCATAAAAGTGGGCGTGTCTCGTATCATCGTGAAGTCCATTTTTAGAAGTCACGCTCTGCCTCTGTACAAGAATAATTTTATCTCACGCAAATATCTCAATTAATTAACCATTTATATACTAGATCATTAGATGCGGTAAACTTCCGTTCTGTTTCCGGCGTATTGCCCCGTATAACCTGACTAGATCGCGAAGCGAGAAACATCGTAAAACGTACTGCAACACATCTACTAACACATTTAGCAGTAGCATGACACGTTTCAAACAATCTGCATCTATCTTGTATGTCGGTTTTGACGCTAGGCGATTGCGTACGCAGCCAAACGACACACTAACTAACAAGTACATACTCTTCGAAACATCAAACGCGCTAGAATGTACCTGAACTATACTTGGGCTGAGTTTCGCACGCGTTTTCGATATCCTTTCTTGTTCCTGTGATAAGTCCTGTCACGCTATGCCAAAATCAACACCTAGTTAGCTATAACAAAGAAGAAACTGGGCTACGACACGCACAACACAATTCGACCTATGCAACTACTTTGTCTCGACTTTGGCAATGGCAATAATCAGGCCCGACGGAAGCAACTTGCAGTCTTTCTCGAAAAATACCGACGGAATCAGGTATCTTCTCAACGTCATCGATGTTTTCAGCAAGTACGCGTAGTCTAGTACGTTGGTAGACAAGACGGGTAAAAATATAGTTCGTGCTTTTGACACTATACCAAAAGAAAAACCCAGTAGGTTGTGGGTGGATCGAGGTGGTGAATTTTACAATAGGACCATTCATATGGATCGCTGGCTAGAGAACAACGGTATCGACAGATATTCCACATACAATGAGGGTAAAGTGGTATTGGTGGAAAGATTGAATCGAACCCTAAAAGCCAGAATGTAGGAATACATGTCGGCCAACAACACCTATAAGTACATAGACTTTTTGGGTGAATAGTTGAAAAAATACAATATCTCGTATGACAGGTGTATACGAATGAGCCCTACCAAAATAAAAACAAACGAAACGAATCAACGGTTTGGAATCATCTGTATGGTGACACAGTCGAGCCCCACAAACCCGTTGTTGTAACAACGATGAAAGTCGGTGACTGTTTGAATATCCAAGAAAAAGACCACCTTGAAAAGGAATACACACCCAACTGGATCGAAGAAGTTTTCGAGATCGTCGACATACAGAACACCAACCCAGTGACCTATAAAATCAAAGATTTGAATGGTGAGCCCGTCGACGGATCCTTCAACGAGCCAGAGCTACAGAAGACGAGCCATGATGTGTTTCGTATCGAGAAGGTGATATGGAGAAAGGGACAACGAGCGTTCGTCAAATGCAAAGAATATCCCAAAACATTAACAGTTGGGTGGACAACCTCACCACTCTTGGATGAGATCTACGATGGTCTCCCATAATTGCTCGTATTCGAATCGAGTTTTCTCTTTGATGGGCGCGCATCGTTGGGCTTGCTCTGGAAGACCCATTGTATCAAGTTAATAAAACGGTTATTCAATTTCATGCGTCGCTTTAACTACGAAGAACAGAAACTGACATTGTATTACGCAACAAATCGATCTGCTAAATTAGTGTGGTTAGACTAATTCATCGAGTATGTGGTTTCTATCAAAGCATGCACGTGATTTCAATTAAGACGCTGCTTTATTAGATTTAATAAACACACACTGTATCTTGCGAGAATAACTGTAGAAGTGAGTCTAATAACAATAACATAGCTTCTTTTTGAATTGTTGACTTGATAAGTTGTTTAGTATTCGCAATCCTAACAGTCAAAATTCTGTGTGTGTGCTCGAGCTCATTCCTTTTCAAGTAAGGGCACTTAATTGAAACAGAATTGGTGTTAATAAACACAACATGATTACACACACACACACACACACACACACACACACACACACACACACACACACACACACACACACACACACACACACACACACACACACACACACACACACATACACACACATACACACACACTCACACACACACACACACACACCACATAAATTTATTAGCAATATCAGCAGTGATTTGTTATTGGCGAGTGCCAATGTATCGATGTAGTTATAGCCAGCTATGAATGCATGTAGTACATAAGTCTCTCTCAGGTGCCCTCTCTTTGATGAGAGGCCGTCTCCTCTGATCAGTTCCGTGGTGCACGTGACGTGCAAATTTGCATGACAGCCACTAGCCTTCTCTTATCAGGAACCATGCACCAAATTGTGGCAACCATTCTTGACACACTTTGTTGATGGTGCGAGCATGAGGAACAACTATATATGGCTTTAGTTTAGTTTGTTTGTCCATCGGTTTGTGTGTCTGTCTGTCTGTTTGTCTGTCTGTCTCTATGTATGTCTATCTGTCTGTCTATTTGTCTGTCTGTCTGTATATTTGTCTGTCTGTCTATCTGTCTGTCTGTCTTTCTGTCTATCTATCTGCCTGTCTGTCTGTCTGTCTGTCTATCTGTCAGTCTGTCTGTTTGTCTGTCTCTCTGTCTGTCTGTCTGTCTGTCCCTAACCCTAACCCTAAGACGAAATAGCCCCATCAACGTTTGTAGGCGTGGTCATAAAAATTGTGGATTGCAACCCTCTTTTCCATTCTGGATCTGCCACTGATTCTGCTGTCCAGTATCAGTCAATTAGAAGCCAATAAAAGTGGACGTGTTCATAAAAGTGGGCGTGTCTCGTATCATCGTGAAGTCCATTTTTAGAAGTCACGCTCTGCCTCTGTACAAGAATAATTTTATCTCACGCAAATATCTCAATTAATTAACCATTTATATACTACATCATTAGATGCGGTAAACTTCCGTTCTGTTTCCGGCGTATTGCCCCGTATAACCTGACTAGATCGCGAAGCGAGAAACATTGTAAAACGTACTGCAACACATCTACTAACACATTTAGCAGTAGCATGACACGTTTCAAACAATCTGCCTCTATCTTGTATGTCGGTTTTGACGCTAGGCGATTGCGTACTATGCAGCCAAACGACACACTAACTAACAAGTACATACTCTTCGAAACATCAAACGCGCTAGAATGTACCTGAACTATACTTGGGCTGAGTTTCGCACGCGTTTTCGATATCTTTTCTTGTTCCTGTGATAAGTCCTGTCACGCTATGCCAAAATCAACACCTAGTTAGCTATAACAAAGAAGAAACTGGGCTACGACACGCACAACACAATTCGACCTATGCAACTACTTTGTCTCGACTTTGGCAATGGCAATAATCAGACCCGACGGAAGCAACTTGAAAGTGGAGCAGTCTGGAGCGCGTTATAGGATGTTGCTTAGCGCACGCTAGGAGTGGGGTTACTGGGCGTGTACAGGTGCAACCACGAGTACACTGCTTGAACCACGCTGGCTGCAAAGCTCGATTGGAGACTTGCTTCTTTCCAAACTCACGTTTGGAGAATTGGAAGTTGGAAGGCTGGTGGGGTACTTCAATAATAGGAGGAAGCTCGCTTTCGACGCTCGATCGCAACAAAGTAGACAACGCTATGACACATCGGTGAGTAGTGGGCATGCGCACTGTTTGCTGTCACTTAGGTCGGGGAATATAGTCCAGGTAACGAAAGAGAAGTCGTAGGAGACTTCAAAACACTCACCAAATTAGTAGAGCCGCAATCTGGTATTTTGCGATTATCAGATATAGTTTTCACGAGCCGAGTACTTGGATATATGCAAGTATATTGGCAAAACAAGACAAAATCTAATCTAATTCTAGATATAGTGACATGGGTGAAACGGTTTTAGCATTAGACAGCGCAGCGGGCGATTTTTTTGGGGACTAGGTTTGGGAACTTAGCCGCTGCAGCAAATGCGCTTTGGTGTACGAGGCTATCGGCGCGCCCAGAGCCATATAAAGAGAGAGTTGCGACAACCCGTATTAAGGGCGCCATTTTGTTTCCATGCGCGCTACGTAAAAAATCTGTCTAAAATCATACTAAGCTACTACTATTTCTACATTAAAGTGAGTTTTATGTTGCTACTTGTTGCAACTATTGGACTATGATTTACTTCTTCAGAAGCTCGATTTGTGTCGTTTCCTGATCATCGTGGTTTCGGGTGAGAGCGCTACCAAAATACATAGATTCCAAATGAGCCGTTTGCAAGATTTCAGTTGTTTCTGTCAATGTTTGCACTGCAGGAGAGACGTAGTATTGTTCAAACAACCGATCTGAACAGTTCTGACGCTTTTCAAGGGAAACCTCGCGCTTTGGCCTTGGAATTCCAACATTTATAACCGTGTTCTGTACACGTTTCTTTCAGCAATGAATGGTATAAAGAAAACGATGGCTCATCATCAGAAGCTCAAGTTACAAAGGTATAAATGCGATGCTTAATCACATGTTACACAAGCACACATGTATACTCATGCACACATTTGTTGACTGGCTAGAGTTGTGTTTCCATACAAGGGCATTCATTTTCATTTCAATTTTTTGACTAATTTTCTTGTTGTCATGCTTTTGCTTTCTAGTTCACCTTGACTCTGATTCTTTTCTTTCTCTAACTCCTGTTTTCTTTTACGTTTCATCTGCTTGCATAGAATGCGTAAGCGAACAGTCAAGTACTTTGATAGTAGCTTCTGCTTGATATTATGACAATTGAGGAAGACATCATGTACTGTTATTTCTTCATCCTTGTCCAACAATAATCTTTTCACATTTTTTGATGTCATCAACACTGATTCATCGAAGTTTCTTAGCATGACTTCTACTTTGAGCATCATAGAGAATGCTTTCTCTGATACCTGAGTAAGGCATCCTTGCTTATACTCTTTTAGAATAGTGAACGTTGCTGAGTCTTGATCACTTAGATCACAGCTGGTCACTTCCACAAAACAACCTGTGCAGATTTCTTCATTTTTCTTTATGCTGTGTAGGCAGTATCCTACAAGGTAATATAAGCTGTTCAACTCAGCCTTCTGAATGTCATCTATGCAATTTGCTTCTGATATTTCCACTTCTAAATCTTTCAGATCCAGTTCAGTGCTTGCTAGCTTCAATGGCTGGTCAAGAAAGTCAATTGCTATGTCTCTATCATCTTCTTGGTAGTTTCCTTGATATGCATGAGGTTGTTTCAAGAACTGTGCAATGCAAATGACTTTTAATGCGTATTTAAATGCCTGTGGTGAAGGAATAGGATTTTTAGCCTGACCAAACTAAAAGGATTTTCAAGGCAATCTTGAGTAAGACGGCTTGTCAAAAGGAACTTGTATCCCATTGAAAGTAACTCCTCTTGGATACCAAGAACACTGTTTGTAGACATTATAATCCCTGCTTGCACGGGTTTCCAGTCATTTTTATCTCCAATTTTCATGCTCTGTACTAAGTTGATAATAGACGTAAGAAATATTAGAGCTTCTTCATATTTATCACAATTCAATCTGCTTAGTGCAACTGCAGGGTACCTGCTTGTCATGAAATCAAACCACCGGTTAAACACATCCAGAAACCAAGCAGTAGAAAGATATTCGTTTCCTCGGCCTTCTTCTTTCACAAGGTATTGAAGTTCAGATCTCACTGACTTACTAAACAGATGCAGTGCATGTGATACTTTTATTTTCTCAAAATGTGATGGAGAAATAGTGGCGTTAGTTAGCTTTGGTGCTAATTTTAAATCATGATGGTTCTCAAAGTCTACTAGATCTTTTACAGCTGTAATGGACACAAAACTACAGTTCAAGTTGTTTGCTTTAACAACATCATCAGGTAGAGTGATGACTTTGCCACTAACCAAAGCTGCCTTAAGATTCTTTATTAGGTGAGGAACATCAGTGAGAAAATATAACCATTTGGTTGGACTTTGAGAATGTACTACTTTGCTAACAGTATTGCAGTGTCTTCCAGTAATGAGGCCAAAGCTTCTCCACAGTGCTCGGTTTGCAGATCCCATGTCACTAGTCACAGCTATGACATGTAAGCCTATGTTTGCAGCACATTCAATAATTTCCCGTACAATTGGTTTCATTAGAGTTCCGTCTGTGGAGTTTCCTGTGAAATGGTATGCTACTGTCTGTTTCCACCGTGATGACAGTCCTCCCAACATAAACACAAGAGCATGAGTGGCAGTACCACAATGACCAGGCAAAGTCACATTCCCAAGCAATTGTCCACTACTTGCATCATACTCAAGACTAGGTGTAATGGACATTTCATCTAATGTGAGACAGCAGACTCTTTCCTCTTCACACAAATCATTTACCTTCACTGCTAAGTATTCAAAAACTTGGTTGAGTATGCCGGGCTCAAATAGAACTGTTTCCATCCGTCGTTGAAGAGTTCGAAGAGATGGTAAAGGAAACTGCTGTTTTAAAAGTAAGTTATATCCTGTGGCTCCACATGCAAATCGAAGTTGTAAGGCTTTTTTCGCTGTGGCAGATGACCACCGAATTCCTCGCATTCCTAGGGACAATGCTAGCAGCTGATCTTCAGCAAAAAGTTTTTTAATCTTCGATTCCTGACTTGCCATTTGCTTAGTAAGTGCATTATTTCTCCTTGTAATTTATGCAGTTTGGCTCTTGAAACTTGTAATTTGGCTTTCAATTTTACGACTTCTCTACCTGTTGTAGAGGAATCAATTGAAAGGGTATTAGATTTATCCACATCTATATCTAGATCTGCCACACTGGTTTCATATGCTACAGAGTCATGTCGAGTTGCCTCGTCATTATTGGAATTATGTTCAGTTGTACATTAATCAATTGAGATAGATTAGTTAACTTGCATTAATTGTACTTGGTTCTTCATAGTAGTAATTTAAACAATTGAAAAATGGAAAACAATCCCAAGATTGAAGAAACTTCTACTAAACTTTGAAATTATGTCTACATGTGTGCCTGTTGTCATTATTGCGCGTGTGTGTTCTATCATGTGTAATTTGCAGTTTTCTTTGTAGTTTTATAAATATATTACAGTCGATTGAGAGGTTATTAATTAAGTGAAGAACAATTCGTGCACTGATATAAACGTGTGAACTGTTGCATAGTGACTTACATTTTGAAAATGGTTCTGGTGAAACACCACTGATTAAGTACATGTGGTCTCTCAAGCCCAGATTCACTTGCTTGGAAATGTCCACTGGATGTCTTGCTAATGGTGATTTTCTAATACGTTGATGTCGTTCCTTGTGAGGAAATATGGTTGGGACAGCGTTCCACGTAAGTTTTCTTTTTCCATCAGCCCTTCTGCACTCAAATTGTGATTCATCAAAGTGTGCCTTCAAAATGATGAAAATTCCATGTACTTATGGAGGAGACTATCATCATTATTCAAATAATGTGCACAAGTGGACCAACTTAGCATGTAGCTGCCAGACATACCATCTAGGCAGTTCAAGATCGGAGTCTACTAGAACCAAATCCGCTTTGGCCGACATCACAACGCGTATCCACTGTACCTTAGTGTGTGAGAAACACGATAAACGTTACGGTATTTATGTACCTCGCACAGGAGCGCATATGGCGATGCTATCCAGTTCTTGCGACTTACTCTAGCCTCCCAAACTTTTCTTCTGGCACGATCCTTAGGGAACCGAAACATTTTGAATCCATTTTCTGATCTATTACTACAGTTCCAAGCGCAGCAGTTAACCATAGTCTCGCTAGTGGGTCGAAACGCGTCTAATGCTGGATACTGTCTACACACGACTGGAAACAAAACGGCGCCCATGCAATCACGTGATCACAAATTCCATAACGCCCATGTCGCAACTCTCTCTATATATGGCTCTGGGCGCGCCAATTGATTCTGGGTAGTGAATGGACATGTTACAACCGCGTTTTTGACATAAACGAACTGCTGTCTTTTTGCGCATCTTTCGAGCAGTAACCTGCACCGTTTATTGAAAGGGGGCCTCAGTTTTGAGTGTCGTCCGCTGAACGTTGCTCTCTCGGCACAAACCGACTTCAAATAAATTGGACGGCAGGTAAAGTGATTTTTAATTACTACGTTTCGCGGTTAAATAAAAAAATTGCAGTTTTCTTGAAATATTTTTGGGTGCACGCATCTGCTACGCACATTATTAATTAACTGGATTAAATTGTGCGTCAATATTTACATTGTGGCGTGCACTGCATACATCAAATTGTGTACTATTTATTGCAAATTTATTTCCTGTGTCCAATTAAATAATATGCAATTAATTAATTACCAATACAATTAGAACAGTGCAAAGTACTCAGGCAATTTAATTCTATTTCAAAGCTACTCCTACAAAGGATTTATTAATTAACAGTTAGACACTATACAATTAAAATGACAGCATACGATATGTGTGTGTACACAATATTTATTAATTAAGCATTATCTAGTTGGTATAAACACGTACATGAAATAATCTATAGACACTTCAATACTCATTACAAATCAGATCATTTAATGCAAACCACATAATAATTACTAATGCATAGAATCATTGTAGATGGATGGCGACGACATATTCATAACTCTGCTGGTTGTCACACAGCTACAGTATTATTGAGGTAATGTATGTTTAGAGCTAGCATTGGTTTTAATTAAATTAAGTTAATTAATTTAAGTTCAGTTACTTAATTAAGTTGATGGTATCAGTCATTGCGTTGTTGACACTTATAGGTATACGTTATATATGCGTTTTGCCAACTGGTATTGTATTGCAAACTATATAATTATTATGGCATTGTTATATGGTTGGTGACGTGAATGACAGTTATATAATTAGTATACTGGTATGTGTGTGTGTGTGTGTGTGTGTGTGTGTGTGTGTGTGTGTGTGTGTGTGTGTGTGTGTGTGTGTGTGTGTGTGTGTGTGTGTGTGTGTGTGTGTGTGTGTGTATTTGAACAGCAAATATTTGTATCTATCTATCTATCTATCTATCTATAAAGAGGTCGCCAAACTGAGTGGATTTGCTGCAAAGAAAAGAGAAGAAATGAAAATGCTAAATATGACAGCGAGATTCTTCCAGGATGTAGTGCACCAAAATGCATACCTGTAGTGTTTGAGCACTTTGGCACCTGGGGAGTTTCCGCTGAGCGTCTGCTGAACACTTTATCGCTCAAGTCCAAAGATAAAGAAGGAAAGAACTGCTCTGCTGACTTCAAGACCTACTGGAGACATCAGTTTTCTGTTACACTGCAGAAACTAAATGCTCGTGTGATGATGAAAAAACTGAACATTGTTCAAGGTGGTTCCATTTTAGATAATAAACTCAGGCGTGTCCAGGTACGCCCACATTAGTTTCTTAAGTTAGAGTTTAGGTTTGAGTTTAGTTGACATTTTATGTAGTTTGCCGTACCTATCGAATGTCATTGTACTAGAGAATTGGATATATCTAATAAAGACTCTATGAACTTCTTTATATATCTATCTATCTATCTTTTTTTTTTCTTTTTTTTTGAGACACGGGTTGAGTGCACCAGCACGTCAAAATCACCCGGGGACCGAACCCGGCCATTCCGCCAGCCACAAGAATTTCTTCTTGTGACTCCTGTCTGAGTCGTATTTGGACAGGTCTCATGTATGATAATCATTAGTGTTGCACGAGAAGTAAAAACTGACTAAGTGAATGCGATCTATGGTGCCCTGGCCCGACTCACGCCGAGGTGCGAGGTGTACATGTTAAGTCCATCACGACCGTTTTTTATGAAATGTGGACATACACACAGACTGACTACACGGTTATAAATGACTGACTGAGTGACTGACTACATCACATGTTTTTTTTGGTTTTATATTGGTATACCCAACAGAGGAGACAGGCGGATGTCAAGGCCGCCGTCGCCATCCTCAAAACACAAAGCGCACGGCCTATCCGGTGGTCTCCATTGGCGAGAAAAGAAATCAATTCTCGGCGGACGGTGAAGGCGGGCTTCGTGCCACTCCTCCACGATCCGACGCCTGATGGCCGACGCCGTTACACTCAATATGCTATTAGAATTTAAAGAATTACGATGTTGCCAATAGGATGCGATGAAGGTCCAGACGATAAACGATGCGGGTGATGATAGCGATAGACCACACAAAAACGGAGCAGTCAAAAGAGTCACATCGGACGGAACGTCCGACAGGAAGCAAGTGAGAATACGTCGTAAAGAAGGTTGGAGAGACCTCGCCGACGGACAACGAGCGAAAATATGCTCGAGATCAGCCCGTCCGTCGCCACACGAGTTACAAGAGGTGTCGTGAGAAGGTCGGAAGAGTGTCAGACGGTCTGGAGTCGGAAGGACGCGATGGAGAAATTTGAAAGCAATATCGTTAGAATATGGGGTGTCCAGTCTTGCATCCCGAAGAGCGGAGCAAGCTGTCGACCAGCCCTCCGACCAAGAAGGGAGCGTCCACTTATCCTCGGCCAGTGGTCTGACATCTCGGCATTTTGCCATCTGAACGTACATTCTCTTGGAGGAAAGAGGAATCGGTGTCTTAGGTGGAAAGGAAATCGATAACAATGACGGAGTGGCTTCGGTGTCGGGCAATGTAAACCAGACGGCTGGTATGGCAGTGTGCAGTTTACGCACAAAGCCTTTAAGAAAGTATGCTCCGACTTGATATCGTTGCTGTAATCGTGCGATCTCTTTCCACCTATTGTTCTCTCGTAGATCACCGACAGTGCACAGTCCCGCTGTCGCCATGGAACGCGAATAGAACGGTCTGCCGCTCGGATCTGTGATGTTTGGGTTGCCGAACAGAGACTGTGAAGTCACTTCCGACAACGTAGACGAGCTCGTCCTGTCGGCACCGTTGAAGAGTCTATAGGTTTTAAGCAAGGACAAGTAGAAAGGTGGTATGGCCGAGGAAACGGGAGATCGGTTTCCTGACAAGAGGCCACGATGGTCGGTAAAAGGACTGGCTGCTCGATCTAGCCAAAATCGCGCGAAGTACTTCCAACTGTCGTCGCCGGTGCTCGTCAATCTAGAGATCCACTGTAATTGTATAGCAGCGACTTTGTCGTGGATTACGATTCCGGCCAACCCTCCGTTGCGCCTGCTCCGACAACAGACTCGTCGGCTTACGAGTTCGGCGTGATCTTTCCAGATAAATTTCCACATGGCCGTGTTGATCTCGTCGATCATTCGTGGTAGTGCCGGGACTACCTGAGCCACGTACCACAATTTGGACGCCGCCAGCGTACGTGCCACATACGAACGTCCGGCGAGGGAAAGATCGCGTGGTTTCCAAAAGTGTAGTACGGCCCGCATCTTGTCGATTGCTCCTTGCCAGTTCGTTTCGTTTAGGGAACGAGCGGCACCGACGTGTATGCCTAAAAGTTTGAGGCTGTCTGTCGTCCACGACAGAGACATGGGCCGGTCTGTGCGCTCCCTCCAAGGACCCACAAACAGACCGCGGGACTTGGAGATATTTAGTCGTGCCCCACTGCCGTCTTGATATAAAGATAAACACTCTTGAAGGATACGGAAGTCGCGGTCAGAAGTCGTGACTACGGTAGTGTCGTCTGCGTACTGTGCCACTTTCAATACTCTGTGGCTCTGCGGCAATTGCAAGCCCGTGATGGCAGTACTTCTGATAGTAGAAGATAGCGTCTCCGCGACTAACACATACAGAATGGGTGATAAGGGGCAGCCCTGACGCACTCCTCGTGTCGGGTGGATCTTTCGTGAAATCCAGCCGTTGACAATGACACGACTCGACACGTCTCGATAGTGTCGAAATGTATGAACGAAAGATCTCGCCAATATTCATGGCTGCCATCACTTTGTCGAGAAAGGACCATTCGACTCTGTCGAAGGCCTTCTCCTGATCAAGGCTGACGAGTCCGGCTCCCCTGTCTGTCGCCTCGCAGTAGTCGACCGTGTCTTGTAAGACGCGACAACTGTCTCTGATCGATCTCTCCGGTACGCAACACGTCTGGTCTTCGTGGACGATTGTCTGTAGAACGCTCGTCAGGCGAGACGCTAATAGTTTAGTTAAGATTTTATAATCGACCGATAGCAGTGATATCGGGCGCCAGTTCTTGAGGTCCCGCCTTTCTCCTTTTTTGTGTAACAGTATGATCACGCCTGTCCGCTGACTCGTGCCGAGTCTACCGTTACTTAGAGCCGCATGATACACATCGAGAAGATCTGACTCGAGCAGACTCCAGAAGCGACGGTAGAATTCCACGGCAATGCCGTCGACGCCAGGAGATTTATTGCTCGCCATTGAAGCCAGCGCCACACGCATCTCTTGCACAGTAATAGGTCTATCTAAGTATGCGCTGTCTTCCTGGGTCAGTCTTTGATCGAGGCTTGCGGTCAGTCGATCGGCTGATTGTTGGCAGATAGAGGAGGCAGAATACAAACGTTCATAAAAGGAAGCCGCTGCTTCTAACATGCCCTCCGTCTGGCTGTAAGTGTTTCCTTCGTGATGCAGCTCTGTCATCGTATTGTTCGTCTGTCGTTGCCGTTCTAAACGGGCATAGAAACGTGTCGACTGTTCTCCTCGTTCGGTCCATTGTAGCCGAGAGCGCACCCTGGCACCAGCGGCATCCAAGCGGTCCAGAGCGCGCAACTCGTTTTCGGTTCGACGCAGACGATCACGTGTGTCTATATTACGATCCTCTCGTTCGGCCGACAGGCGGTTGTGACACTCGAAGAGTGTGGCTTGGAGATGTCTCCTTCGGCTTTGCCTACTTCTCGCACGTTCTTCACAGTGATCGCGAGTAAGGTCACGCAAGTAACACTTACCCACCTCCCACCAATCGACGATCGAAGGAAACCGTTCTTTTTCAAATCGCCACTCAGTCCAAAAGCTCTCGACTTTGTCTACAAATTCGCCGTCTGTTAATACGTCTACGTTCATGTGGAAGTAGCCAGGACCTCGGTTCGTATTGGTTTCCAGAGGTATGGAAGCGCTCACCGCTAAGTGGTCCGACCACTGCCATGGGTCCATGCGGACCTCGCTGACGTTGAGACAATCGTCGCTGCAAAATATTAAGTCCAAACGACACATCTGTGTAAACCGATCGTTATGTCGTTTCCACGTGAAATCTCTACCGTTTGGATACCTAGACCGATAGACATCTTTATAGTTAAAGCTCTTGATCAACGAGCTTAAACGACGGGCACCGGGATCGGGTCTGTCACGCGAGGCATTGAATTTGTCTAAGCGTGGATCCATGACAGCGTTGAAATCTCCCAGGATCCAATGGTTCGACTGTACCACGAGAGGTTCTACTCGAGACCTAAGAAATTGTACTCTGTCGACACTCGCACAGGGGCTGTATACACACGTAATGTGGTAGACACTTCCCTCTATTCTGACCGATGCCGATATCAGTCGTCCGTCGTTATCTCTGCCAGTACAGGAAAGTTCGGAGTGAGCGCGCTTGGAGAATAGGATAGCAACACCATTTTGCTGCGATGTTCCCAGATTGCATAAGATATCATAAGAAGGAAAATCTTTACTATATTCTTGAGCTTCCACATCTGTAGCCGAATGAGTCTCTTGAACACCAACAATATCAACGTGGAGAGAACAGAGAAAGCGATTTAGAGCAAAACGCTTGGACGGGTTACGAAGACCATTGACATTTAAGGTAGCAATAGTTAAGACCGACATGAGGACACTTAAGACGAGGGGAAGGAGGAAAAGATGACTAGACGGAAAGAGTGGGACAGAAGGGAACAATTATTGGGTGTCGGGAAGTGTAGCGATCGACTCGGGAGCATCGCTACTCTTTCTGAAGTACGGGGAATCACTTCGTAGCTTTCTCATAACCGTCGTACCGTCGCGCATGCGATAAGGCATCATCGGTTCTCCCTCGTGAATGATTACATTCGGTTCTTTCGATCGTGATCTGCTCCGCATCGACCTGCCCGGCGATGAAGAAAGGCTTCTCGCATATCTCTGTGTCTGTTTCCTGCGTTTACTTCTTTTGGGAGGTGGTTCGACAAAGACAGGGTTGTCCTTATCGCCTGTGTCGAAGTAACTGTGATCTCGGTTAGCCGATAAGATTGCCTCCGCCCAGTCGGCTGTTCCGGAGGTCTGAAGACTAGTCGTAGCGACGGAGTGGGAAGAGTCAGCGGAAGGGTTTGTAACTTTGTCATTTACGTGAGGATCGGGCGCACAGTGCGAAGTTTCGTCGGGAGTGCTATCGTCAGCCAGAGTTGGTGCCTGTGCAGGAAGACTGCCTTCTTTATCGTTCTGGGAAGTCAACTCTTCCCCTACCACTTCCTCTGACCCCAGAAGAAGGTCCGAGTTGTCCACTGTAACAGAAGACGAGGGCGCGCCCAGAGAAGAGTCGCGTTGTCCGTCGCCGTCTAGGATTGGGTTGTCTACTTCTAGATATGGCAGTTCGGGTGTGCCAGCACACGATAAACCGTCGTACGTCCAGGGCGAGTCGGCTCTCTCGCGCAAGGGATAGGGTTCCGAGGCATTTGCGTCGGCATCCATCTCTGCCTGTTGGTCGTGTGAACGAGTGTCCGGTTAGGGACAGTCTCTGACTAAATGTGATGCACTCTTGCAGCGATAGCAATGCCTCACCATTTTTCCGCACACTCTCACTACCAGATTGTAGTGACCGATCGTGATTAGACTAGGAAAGTCGTCGGCTGTACAATCCTTAAACTTAAATAATCGGACACCCGTTTCGATGGTCGGGTGTTTCTTGCTGGTTAGTCTTCTCTTCGATACGAGTGTGCCCGTTCTGCACAGTATGAAAGTCACGTGACTATCATCCATTTCAAATGGCATCAATAATGTGACTGCTGTGTACTGAGTCTTCGGTTTTTGTACGCATTCGCAGGCAAAATGTCTTGCTTTGACGTCTACTCCGTGTGTCAGGAGTGTCTCTTTCGCTGTTTGATTCTTCAGTGTGACCTGGTAGTGATGACGCTGCACTCTGGCAATGCATGCAGCTTACTTCGTCGACGCGTACGTGTTGCAACACCGCCTCTTCTACTTCGTCGTATGATACCGAGAGGCTTTCGTCTATTCGAATCCTCAGTGACATGTCGCGTACAATGTGCGCCGCCATGTTGACTTTGACGAACACGAGCGCAGTCACTCGTACGGCAGAGAAACTCTACGCACAAGATACAAAACGACGAACAGACACGCAACAGACCTGAAAAGGTCGGTTGGCTGTCTGTCTGCACGACGTTTCCCCGTAGACTGAGACCTCTTGATCACGTGTCACTCGATCAGACAAAGACAATGAACGAAAATTGACGTCAAATGACGCGTTCTTTGTATCAAACAGTAGCTAGAGACGTCAGCTACTGAAAT
>NC_085094.1:4389199-4399199 GCF_963422355.1 Corticium candelabrum
TGTTTGCCTGTCTGTCTGTCTGTTTTTCAAGACAGCCACAGACATGTAATTAGCTTTGGCAATAATATGCTATTGATAATACAATTAGAAAAGTGCAAAGTACTCAGATAATTTAATGCTGTTTACAACTACTACTACAAAAGATTATTAACAGATAAAAGCTATAAAATTGAACTAGCAGCATATGATATGTACACAATATTTACTAATTAAGCATTATCTGGTTGGTATATAAACAGGTACATGAAATAATCATTAGACATTTCTATAATCATTACAAATCAGATCATTTAATGCAGACAGCATAATACTAATGAATGATGACAACATAATTATAACGGTGCTGGTTAATTGCCACACAGCTATTGAGGCAATCTATATGTAGAGCTAGCATTGGTTTAGTTTGAATTAAGTTAATTAAGTTAAGTCAATTTAATTAACATTTCTTAGTTAATTGAGTTGATTGTATCAGTCATTGTGTTGTTGACACTTGTACATTGGATATGCCTTTTGTATCTATGTACAGTGACTGGGGTCAACAGTTTCAACCACTGTAACTGTACAGTGCTTCTGCACTCTTGTAAAGAACATTCTTTTACAAGTTTCAGTTCGTTCATAATTTAGTACACTTTTGAGCTAGTTTACTAACTTGATTCCGTATTTCAAACCTTTATTGTCTGTACTAGCAAAGGCAACGAGTAGACAACACAAGAGAATCGCTTGGACAAGGCAAAACTGTGAAGAATGGACCAATGTTGCTAGTAGCATGGGAAGGCATGTGCAGTATGATGGAGTCAACTCTCTCATTACTATCAATGGAACTAGAAATGGTTGCCAATTCTTGAGCAATAGTTCTGCTAGATGTTGCTTAGGAAATTCACCAACATTTCTATTATACTGCAAATAATTATTCACTTGTTTATAGAGCCAAGATCATTCAATCTGGGAATCAACAAAATCATTCTTTTGACTGCATGGACAGCACAATGCCCTACTCTAAATTGTTTTGTCTGTCCTGTACTGTCTACTGTTTGCTTGCCTGTCTGTCTGTTTGTCCATCCGTCAGTCTGTCTGTCTGTCTGTCTGTCTGTCTGTCTGTTTGTCTGTCTGTTTTTAATCCATTAGGTCGTAATTGATGAACGGAGTTATGGACTGATGTGGATTTCCTTACGTTTGAACATTTGCTTGTTGCATCTTTAAAGTTTTGAAGTTTAATTAAAATCAATAAAACAATCTGTCTGAATATTAATTGATTTAATGCAGGTAATTTTGACAGTCAAAAGTTTGGTCCAAAGGTGAGCAGGCTATATAGCTGTGGAAGAACACGGACGAGACTAGACAAAGAATCACGGTGATGACAGACTTTAGAGTTAGATAAAGACTGAGTCAGAATAGTCATTGCATGTTAGTTAGTTTGTATTTCTGTCTCTATTGTCTGTTATATGCAGCTCAAATTAGAGCACTGTACCTGTAATGGCTTAATACAAAATATATATTAGAATAATACGGGCTTTGGTTCCATACGCACATGTCATCACGTGATCCTCTTTCCTGTCTGTTTCCGCGCGAACCTAATTAGTTTGGTATAGCAAAAAATCGCTACCACGAAGCGTAACTTTTAGTAACATCACTACTACACGAGAGAGCACCTGCGTGTTTGAAAACCAGCTGTCAGTTCCTGCAGAGAGAGTGCATTCTTTGAGTTGACAGACTGAGAGTAAGATTGACAGTAAGACTGTTCAGTTGAATTGATTGTTTCGTGAAAGAGAGTTGTACACCGCAATTGATGAATGCAGAGTGTACGAGTGTCTTAATCACTTCAAATTGATTATTGAAAGCGAAGAATTTGGTGAGTCCTGACTGAGACAAGATAGGAGCTAAGATCATATTAGACAGCTCTGAATTCACCAGTTCTTGAAAAAGACTGCAATCGGTTAATAGATCGCAGTGTGTGTGTGTGTGTGTGTGTGTGTGTGTGTGTGTGTGTGCGTGTGTGTGTGTGTGTGTGTGTGTGTGTGTGTGTGTGTGTGTGTGTGTGTGTGTCTGTGTGTGTCTGTGTGTGTCTGTGTGTGCGCGCGTACCTGTGCGTGTGTGTGTGTGTGTGTGTGTGTGTGTGTGTGTGTGTGTGTGTGTGAGTGTGTGTGTGTGTGTGTTTTGATCAGTTGGTTGCCTGAGAGATTTGTTAAGAAGTCGGTGAAAAAGTGTTACTTTCAGATCAGTTGGTGACCAAAATCAAAGAGAGTGAGTCAGTGTGTGTTTCAAGCTGATCGAGAGTGCGTGAGACAGAGACTAATAGTTCAATAGATCAATTCCTGACCGACTAAAAGAAAGTCACATCAATACAGACTGAAATTGTGAGAAAGTGTTAGACTTGTGACTGAAAGCAAATATTTAGAGCTCCAACAAGTGATATTATAGCTGCAAGATACAGGTGAGCTTTATCTAAAGTATTCTTACAATATTTATACAGTACTTCAGTCGTAAGTCAAAATGGAAAGTCATTACAATGTCATCGATGTAGATGAAATAGATGATGTAACTTCGACACGAGAGTTGATAGACGATGATGTGGAGCGCCTAACATGTAATAGATGGTTAAATGACAAGGTAATAACTAATACAGCTGTCAGCTAATTGACACACACACCTACTAATTTAAACAAGTATATTCAGACTGGTAAACTCATCTGTTCGGTAGATTATATCCAATTACATACATTTACTTCTACAGTCAAGTCCTGGACAAGTAAAAAACAATTTCTATTTAGTACTATTCAAAATTATACTGTAGTTTCTAAAGATTGCATGCTGATGCTTATATAATACAGGACAACACCGTAGTGCTCAGCAGCTTCTTGATGCAGAAGATACTCACTACCTGCCAAGAAAGTGTCACAGGATGGTACAGAAAGGTGCCTGGCAGCATCATTTAAGCTCTTTACCTCATCTCATTTAACAATACACGAATAATATAATTTTGTGGCCCTAGGTTGACCTGTTTGGGTGTGACAGGCTACTGTGCATTATAAATGACAAGGGAAACCACTGGACATTGATGGTAAATGTCAATAACCTATACATCCTCTGCAACTTTCACACCAACACATATGCACAATAGTTTCAATAGTGTACTATTTGTTGATACTTAGGTCATTGACAACACACAGAAAGAAATGAGGTACTATGACTCACTTGGAGGTGAAGAAAGTGTATACACTAATGCTTTGAAGTATGCTGCATCATTTGTATCAATGCTGACAAACACATGAACATGATTTGCTGTTAGGAAGTATCTTGAAAATGAGAGCATTCGACGTCAGAGCACAATGTTTGACTGGAATGGGTGGAAAGTTTGCAATGCCGAAGACATCCCACAGCAAGAAAACAATCAGAACTGTGGAGTCTTTTTACTTGAGGTAAGGATCTGTTCTGTTGCTTTCAATACCTAAATTTTTAAAGCAATATGTTGCCGTACATCAACATTATTACTTAGGTCCTAGATAAATACTTATAGTTATAATGGACTTCGCTAAGTTAGCGACAAGTTAGTTATAACATGCACACACACACACACACACACACACACACACACACACACACTTCAATTTCAATTCAAAACTAGTAATTAAAGCTGTGTTTACAGTGTCAGTTCCACAGCTATACGCCTTCTAAACACCGGGATGGGATTGTCACAAAGAATTATGAAATCCTGCTAAGTGATTGGACCGCATTGAGGGCATGGCACATTCCTGAACATGTCATACCTATATAGTCAAACATCCATCCACATATCAACACATTTGTCCACATGGCCCGCAAACCGGAAGTCGTGAGTTTTACAATGTCTCGTTGTTTATGGCTCATAGATGAAACAAATATGTAGCCTTGTACAATTCAATGCTTAATTAATTAACAATTGAGATACATTGTTGTGAGGCCTGAAACAGTTCCCTGTATCTACAAGTTGTTTCACATAGTCAATATACTGTCAGTAATATGGTTCGTATTGCAGTACACAAGGTGCCTATTACTCAGCGAGCCCATGACATTTAATCAGGTAGAAAAGTATCCAAACATCAAAATATTTCTGAGAAAAAACTTAATTCAAATGTTTTTACAGGGTTCAGTATCCGGCATCAGACAGCGTATTGCAAGTGAGCTACTGAGCGGTTGCCTTTTCAGTGAAATCTCTAATAAATCCTTGCCAGTATCCCTCTCTCACCTACTATCTAGTGTTGATGTCAGCAATGTGGCTTCAGACTCTGACCTTCAATCTGAAAGCTCTGATTCTGAAAGTGAGACCACTGCTAACAGGACTCACTATTGTAAAAGGATGAGTCCTGTGCCTCCGATTTTGCAGTCCTCAAGTGACTCAGAATTGGACATAAGCCAGCTTCCAAAGTCATGGTGCCAGCTTAGGCCTGAATTGCAAAGTGTACTACCACCAAATGATAGTTACACCTACATTATTGAAATGTTCCAAAATCTTGACCCACACACTTTCTCTGGTGCTCATTCTACAAATTTTACTACAGAATTCCGGGTGAACTTGGAAGATGAAGAACAGGCTAGAGAATGGGTTAATCTGATGTCCAAGCAATGCAAATGCACATACAGAGTAACACGAACATACAAGCCTTCACTTAAGAGAGTTCTGTTCAAAACAGACATGCACTGCCAACACTTCAGAAAAGCGCTAACACAGAAGCAATTGTCTCATAAGAAAACCAAACCCCAAACAATGATTTCAGGTGTACGATGCAAGAAAACTCAGTGCCCATCAACTGTACATATTACAGTCCAAAAACCACCGCAAAGCTCCAAACTATCGACACACACACCAAACCACCATAAAAGTCAATTTCCACCATAATCACCCCATTGACTCAGCACATGTGCTTGGATTCAGACCAGTACCAGATAGCACAAAGCAAGAGTATCCTAATCTATTCGCGTTAGGTCATTCTGCTTCATCAGCACATCATCACTACGAAGAAGAGATTATGCAGAAAGAAGACCAAAGTAGCATTGCCGACAGTGCAGTCAATCCAGGCATACAGTGGGTACATCGATGCTATCGCAAATGGAGAAGTGAACACCTAGGTCCTGAGAATGGGAAAGACCTCTTTGACCGTCTTGAGCAAGAAGTAAGAATGTACAATGAAACCAACAATGCCGTTGGTGGGAAAGCGAAAATGCAGTGGAAAGTCAGTTCTGATAACTCAGATGTTGACCACGATAGTGATAATGATGGTGATAATGACACGCCTCCAAAGTCAAAACGGAAGAAAATCACCCATACCGCACCCTTTGTGTCTGCCATCTGCACACCCCTAATGGCACGAGTTCATGAAAATGTCATACAATCTGCTGAATTAGTTTTCTGTGATGCTACCTCTTCTCTAGACAGAAACAATGTTTCATTATTCATTTTGTCAACTTCCCACCCTGCAGGGGGCCTACCACTAGGTGTAGTACTGGCTTCTGATGAAAGAGAAGAAACCATTACCAAGGGCCTTCAAATGTTAACAGAAATACTTCCATCACAAGCATTTTACCACAACGGAAAGGAAAGAGGGCCGTTGCTCATTATGACTGATGACAACACCACCGAGAAAGCAGCTTTTAGATCAATGTGGCCACATGCAAAACAGCTACTCTGTACTTTTCATTTTCTACAGAGAAGATGGACATGGTTGTATGAAGGCAAAAACCACATTCTTCACTCAGAACGTGCTACACTCCTAAAGCTTGTAAAAGTACTTTTGTATGCCAAGTCTGAGAAACTCCTGCAGCTAGAATATAAGAGGTTTCTAGATCACTCTACAGTACGTAAGTACCCAAACTTCATGAGGCATATGCAGGCATTGTGGCCTCGTCGTCAGGAGTGGGCCTTGGCATACAGATCAGATATTCCAGTAAGGGGAAACAACACTAACAACTTATCTGAAGCGGGCATACGTATTTTCAAAGAGACAGTATTCAGTCGAGTCAAGGCATATAATCTTGTAGAGATGTTTCAGTTTGTAGTTGAGAAGATGGAGTGCTACTACAAGAGAAAGCTCCTTAGTGTAGCACACAACAGAATCGATCGCTACATACAAGTCAAATTCCGTGGTATTAGTGCTGGCAAACTAAAGAAAGAACACATTGTACAAGTGTCTAGTGATGATAATCTATTCACAATCAAAAGCAGACGAGATCCAGACTCCTCACACAAAGTTGACACGGAAGTAGGCACATGCTCTTGTATTCGAGGAACACATGGCTCACCGTGTTCTCATCAGTTAGCAGTTGCCTTGCACTTTCGAAAAGCTTCCTTGAATTGCATTCCAACTCTACACCCATCTTCTCGCAGACTGTTAGCTTTCATAGCTCTGGGAAAAGAAGCAAACATGGATATTAGTTTCTATGCCTCAGTATCCCAACATCTTGATGAAACAATCCCGACTAGATCAATGAATACACCTGAAGATCCAATGTTCCCAAACATTTCAGCCAACTTATGGGCAAAGATCACACAAGACTGTGAAGATACGGACATTGGCCAAGTTCAAACCCATGAAGATTCAATAAATCCAAAAGATGACCAGGATCCAGTCACTCTGTCAGCACAATTAGACAGTGTAGTCGCTGACTTGAAGTTACGTCTTGAAAAGGATGATCCCCAGCTACGAACAGGAGTGGAAAAGTTCATCTACAGATACAACAAAATGAAATCCCAGTCAACTGCAGTTATAGCATCCTCGTTTCACTGCTTTGGTTCAGTATACGGATGTAGTAGAACAGTGACACACATACAAGAAGGAGGATTTCGCAGAGGATGAAGAATTCCAGTTCAGGCAACTGCATCGGGAAGAAGAAGGTACGGGTCAAAAGGGAAAAGGCTCGCTCAGCAAGGAAGACCAGCTAAGGCAAATATGGGCAAGGAAAACAAGCAGCAAACCCAAACACGTTACAGTCTGCCCATTCGCAATAAGCCAAAAGGAAAACGACGTCATGACTTAGCATTGAGTGTCCAAACTGGCACTCAAAATGCTGGAAAATGGTAATACAAACAGAACGGAAAAACAGCTCAGTCTAGAATTAGTTAATTCATGAAACATAAAGAGAAATGTTCATAGTAAATGCTTGCTATTGCTATTGGCACATTGTGTTTGAAAAAAACACTTCACAATTAAGAAGCTTAAACGAGCTTGTTGTAAAGTGGCGATAGTGTTTAGAAACAGCATAGTACGTCTTTGGGTAATAGGAAGGATCAAGATTTGGCTCAGATGTAAGCAATTGGTATTTACGTGTCGGATCCAAGTCATTTAACTTCTAGTTTGCTTTCAACAGTGCTCCAATATCGTCAGGAGGGAAAGCAGTGCTCGACTCAACTTGGGACAGAGTGGTGGCACTGGGTGACATTCGACTTGGACCTGTAAACATTAAAATTAATCGGTGTTGTGATAGTTTGTATTCTGTTTGCAGCTACACGTATGTAACTTAATATTTGAATTTAAGTTTAATACTATTTATAATCTACTTACCAGAAGCACCTGGGCCCCACAAGGGTCTTCTGTTACACAGTTTTGTGATGGCGAACCTATATCTGCACTTAAGTGTGACTCTCCCTCAGACTCTGTAGTAAAGGGAATAGTCAGTAAATGGTAATCCATTGAATTTTGTCAAACGCTATTATATATAGTATAGATGCAAATTTGTCATCTGCATTTACCTTCTCTGCTCCTTTTGGAGAAGAATGAAGTGATAGGTGTAGCAGCATGTCTCTTCATTTTGAAGTATTTGTTGACGACTTCACGGAATCAATTGATGCGTGGGATTGTAGAATGAAGTTCTCTGAGCATGAGCAGATCTTATGGCCGCGATCTACCGTCCATTTTGCGCGCTTACAACAAGCCTACAGTAACACGATCTCGGCTATGGCGTGTAATCAGTGTCAAAATTACGCCGGTAGTACTACTATTTACTTAGGTCGGTCGCACACTCAATGAGGTCGGTCGCACACTCAATGAGGTCGGTCGTTAAGCAAACAATGAGGTCGATCGATAAGTCAATGAGGTCGGTCGCTAAGTCTATGAGGTCGATGAGGTCTCCTACTTCATGATATCGGTCTGCTAGCCCTAGACGTCGGTCTGTACATGAGGTCCGTCATGACTCATTGATATGTAACAGTCTTGTAGGCAAATTTATATCAATATCCACCCCCGTACGTGTATAAGTTATTCTAGACCTAAGTTTGGGATGTAGAAACGCTGTACCAAAGAGTTGATCAGTGATTGAAGTGCTAAAGCTGGATCTTGAATCAGTAGGATCAGACCGCACCAGCCAAACACTTCATTCCTACGAGGTTCCGGCACAAGGTACGTAATTATTATAAATTAATATCACACTTGTTCTGTGCAACTGTCGTTACTACACATGTGTTCAATGAGATGGCAAGATGAGGACTACATACTGGACTGTTTGACTCACTCCACCCACTTTCTTCCTGATGCATCTGGATTGTGAGATACACGATGATTACGAACTGCCCTCTAAAATATGTTGAATGAGATATATGGTAAATTGTAGCATTGCAAATAAGATGCATCTATTTGATTAGTATTGTAACCTCTATCAAAATTGTTGTGTGGCAGTAAGTCAACAGTGTGTGTGTGTGTGTGTGTGTGTGTGTGTGTGTGTGTGTGTGTGTGTGTGTGTGTGTGTGTGTGTGTGTGTGTGACTGCTGGCACTCATTGGCAGTGTCATTTCATGTAAATTGTACAGTCAGTACACACTCATTAGTATTACATGCTTTTAGTTCGAGCGATGGTGAGATTGAGAATACTGTAATTATTTTGAGCAGGAAACTCCCTTGTCTTTGTCACTCAATTGATTGTGTATCTTAAGTAACTGGTATTTAATTGGGGCAGACTTGTGACTGTTGTTGTTAACCTGAACTGTCTGGCTTGCTGCGTTGTAAGTCTTGTGACTGTTACTAATATTCTTGTCTGCATTATGATGTTGCAAGTTGTAGCAGAAACTCACTTTGACAACAATGACATTGAACATGTCTATTTGTGTTTTGAAAATGAAATCAAACATTACTTGAGCCATCAAGCTAAGCCTGGTAGTGAAATGTAATCACAGGGATCCAAGCATAACGTTTCTGTTAGTTGTCTGTTGTTACATTAATTAAATTGATGTATATCAAACCTAACAACCATTTACCTACCTTGAATATATGTATTTCTTACGATACCTTTGATGACTGTGAGTGACATGATGTATTTGTGTAACAACTATAGCAAACTCAACGTGGGTGAGGCAAATGGCTATACGAGAAATGGTGGAATTAAGCACAATTGTTGTTCTGCTTTGTTCTTAGCAATTATTCCAAATGATTTGTTGCCAGCCAGTTGACAGTCTTTGGCTGAAAGTTTAAAAACAATCAGTAGCTGTGTCGATCTGCTCCTCGATAGACTGTGAATATGACCTGACTCAATTCGATCCTGAACTAAACCGAGGCCGTGCCTTAACCAGAACAAAGGAGCCATGATCACTGAAACCTGCACTACTAAAAGCAGAGGCGATGACAGTAATGATAGCTACTGGTTATCTATTATTACTAATTATAGCTACAGTAATGATGGCTACTGTACAACTTAGATAGCTGTACTTTGAGAAAGAGTTACACTGCTTTTAGTGATGAAACTGTTTGTCAGTTGATATTTCATGAGTTGATACCTACATATAATGACGTTTTGTTAGAATAGCTTCTCGACATTGTGAGCCAGGTCTATCAATTGTTGACTTGTAATAGATGGCATGCATTTTGTATGTAAAACTACAGTTGTAGAATTTTTCTCACAATGGACACAGGTAGTTCAGCATCCATACTAAGTACCATTTAATACATGATGTAGTGAAAACGCAGTAACCTGCTGGTGAGCTCATACACAGACATGACCAGAAACGTCAGCATGAGCAGACTGTTCAAATAAGATACTGTATT